>NW_025890018.1:8812-54705 GCF_002878395.1 Capsicum annuum | reverse complement strand
CATACTCGCCAGTAACAAGGATAACGTTCATTCGGATGTTGATTGCCTTAGCGGCGGTAGATGATCTTGAAATTTATTAAATAGATGTGAAAGCAACTTTCTTAAATGGGAAATTGGAGAAAAACATTTATATGAAACAACCTGAGGGTTTTATGTTTCCTGGTAAAGAAAAAAAATGTGCAAACTTATTAAGTCACTTTGTGGACTAAAACGAGCACCTACTTAGTGGCATTCAAAGTTTGACCAAACCATGTTGGCAAATGGTTTAACATAAATAAATTTGATAAATGTGTTTACATTGAAGACACTCTAAATTACAAAGTCATTATTTGTTTGTATACAGATGACACGTTGATCATTAGTAGAGATATTTCTAGCATAAATGTTATAAAATGAATGCTTGAGGGCAAGTTTGATATGAAATACTTATAGGTGATGATGTGATATTAGGGATAAGAACTCCACAAGGATTGGTGTTGTCACAGTCTCATTATATTGAAATGTTTCTTGACAAATTCAAGTATTTGAATTTCAAATTGCTAAAACTCCATTAGAAGTGAGCTTTGCACTTCAAAAGACCGAAGGTGAACGTGACTCATAATTGGACTATGCAAGAGTGTTGGAAAGTTTGATATATATCATGAATCTTACGTAACAAGACATAGCATGTGCTATTAGTAATTGAGTCTGTACAGGAGTAAACCCAATCAAACTTATTGTATGGCAATGAAAAGAGTTTTGGGATATCTAAAACATGTCCATGACTATGCTTTGCATTATAAAAAATATCCTACAGTAACTGGATGATATAGTAATGTAAATTAGACAACTGAATCAAATAAAGTAAAATTCACAAATGGATATGTATTTACTTTTGGTAGAGGATCATTCTCTTGGAAATCATCCAAACAGACAAGTATTACCCGCTCTATAATGGAATTTGAATTTATTACATTAGATAAAGTCGGTGACGAAGATGAATAACTCCAAATTTCTTGGAAGATATTCCTTATTGGCTCAAACCATTAGCACCAATATGTATACACTGTAATGGTCAAAAAGTAATAGGTAAGATAGGGATCATGATATATAACTGTAAATCTCATCATATAAGATGGATATATAATAATGTTAGAGAATTAGTCTCTAGTGAAAAGTATCATGGTTGACAATGTGAAGCCAAAGTATAATGTGTCAGATCTACTTATAAAAGGTCTATCTAGAGAGAGAGAGTTGAGAGATCTTAAAAAAAATGGGTTTACGGACTAAGACAAGTCATCATGGTGGTAACTCTACCTAACAGACTGGAGATCCCAAGAGTTAGGTTCAAAGAGATCAAACAGTTGTGACTAATGATTCAACATTGTTAATATACTTAACTCATTCTCAAGATAAAGATAATGTTCAGGAAACAAGAATAAGGCTTATAGTTTGAAGCTTTCTAATGGTTTATAAGTTCAGCAGGTTTGATCGAAAAATTGGATCTATAGAATTAAACATTGAAGAATCACCTATTCGAGGGGTAAGTGGAAGCCGCTTAAAGGAGAATGACAGTAAAGGCCTATTCTCTAAGCTCCATAAAACCAAGTTGTGTTCATGGCTAAAATAAATAAAATCGTGATAACCATAAGTGGTAAAAGGTCAGTTGTATGACTTGTGTTTTCTAGGTGAACATTAAAGCTCGACGGTTCAAAGCTATCATATTTACTGATTGACTAAGTGCATCCAATGCAAGTTCACTAGGGAAAGTTCAATGAGAAACCTACTTATCTAGATGTAACTAGTTTTTGCTTGTAGATCACCCACTTATCCATAATTTTTTTTTTCTAAAATAGTCATTTTCCTTTTATGCGAAGAATTTTTAGATTTTTAAGAGGTGTGAATGGAAAATAAATAGGTGTTTTTTTTTTTAAAAGACACCAAGAGAAAAGATTCAATTTGAATAGGAATAAAGGATTCAATTTTTTAATGGAACAATTTTAGTTTTGATGTTTTTGTCATTTTCAATGGATGGTGACTTTTTCGAAGAGTTACACCTTTCTGAACATTGCTTCTCTTCATGAAGCAACACCTTGATGGCTATAAATGCCTAAATTTTTGCTCAGGTACTAACATGTAATTTTAAAGTAAAAACACTTTTTTTCTTGAAAAAGTCTAGTGTGATTTGCTACCATTGAGTGCGTTCATAGTTTGACAGAGTTTGAGGTATTGTTGTTCCGTCAAAATAATTCATTTTATCCTAGAAGGATATATTCCATAACCTTGGGTACTTGAGGAGAATAATTTCCTTAAGGACACACCATGAATTTGGTGGACTTGAATATTCTAATCTTCATCTTTTCTAAATGTTTAGTTTTGCTATTTTCCAGAAACTAATTTGAACTTTATTTTGTTGATGTTCATAAGTTTGGTTGAACTTATTGTTTTAGTTCAAAGTTAGGAATACAGAATTTCAACTTCATTTGATTGTTCATATGTTATCCTGAACATGTGTTTGAAGTTCTTACTGTAAAAATTTAAATTTTACTAAATTCGAAAAATATCACATATGACCAGCAAAGTGCATTTCAGTGAGTGGGCAACCCCACCCAACGCCACTATTTCCAGGGATATTGGTGCAGCCAGATGGTCCCGAGGGAGGAACTGGACCTCATTGAAGAGACCGCAAATTCATCAACTCTTTTTCATGTAACAACCTGCTTCCTTTATCTGAGCGGACACACAGAATTAGGACAATAAGGACTAAGAATACCAATAAATTGGTTTTAAGAATATTCATCTACTTATGATGTTGTAAACCAAAGCAAGAATAAGAAGAATGTTGGTTTTGTAATTAAGGTTTATTGTAACTAAGGAATGAGGGGACATATACTTATAGGCAATGTTTCTTGAGAAAATTAAAGGGAAGGTGTCATTTAAGTCTTAAATGGAGGATTGGTGACATTGACCAACTTAAAGGGTCAAACATAATTCGAAAACTTAATTAAGTTAATTGTGGAGATTGATATTTTCAAAACTTTCTAATCTTTTCAAAAATATAAATCAACCCGCACTCCTCTCCACTACGAATCAACTATCTCTCCCTTCTCTGTATCTTGATTATTTCTCTCAAGCTTCTCCCAACCAACAGTTCATCAAATTTCTCCCTTCAATCCTTGACGATTTCAACCTCTCAGCAATAAATAGTTGGGCTTTGAGATCCTTTTTGACTTTTAACCTTCAATCGATGTAAAAGCATTGCTCTGCCACGAAAACAACTTTCAAGTTCCTAATAGTAACTTTTCTTCTTTCACAGGTAAAATATTAGGGTTGTTTAGTTATTAAGAAAAAAAGGAACTTGAGCCAACTTCTCTTCTAGAATTAGTTAACAATTTTAATATTTGTTGCTTAAATTTGAAATGAGAACTGAAGAAAAACCTAATTTCTGGTATTTCTAATTCTTCTCTTATCTTTTTGAAGTGAAAAATAAATATTTGTACTGTAGTTTTTGTTGTCGAACTGTTGATTCAATTTATTGGGTTCTATTGAGTTTTTTTGAAGTTTGATTTTTGTTCTTTGTGATTGTACAAACAAAACAATAATTTTTGTATTTTTGGTCACTGTTGATGTTCTTAGCGTGTGTGTTGTATTGGTGTTGCAGGGTTGATTTTTTGTTGTTCTAGGTAAAAATGGTGTATTTGATATTAAATGGTGCTATTATTGTTGTTCAATTGAATAAAATCCTGCTACTATTTTTTTCATCTGATGCAATAAATGAACCATCTAATGCAATAGATGAACCATCTGCTGCAACTGATGAACCACCTGATGCAACAGATGAACCATCTAATGTAACAGTTGAACAATCTGATGCAACAGATGAATAATCTGTTGTTTGAAATTCTATCAACTATTCCAACAGGATGACATGTCTAAGCCTTTGATTTCTCCCAATAGATAATACATTTGTTGTGACAGATGACACTTCTATTGAAAGAAATCTAAACAAAATTGATAGCCAATCTATTGCACAGACCAGTCATCTATTTCAATAGATGAGCGATCTGTTGTATGAAATTACAATAGTATAGAAACTTTTTTTATTATTTACAATAGATTACTCTTCTGTTGCTACAAGTTAATTTATCCCAACACATAATTCATCTGTTACGATAGATGAGGCTAATGTTGAAAGAAATCTAAACAATATTAACAGTTGATCTATTGCACAGACCAGATATCTATTTTAACAGATGAGTAATCTGTTGAAAGAAATTACAATAATATAGAAACTATTTTTATTATTTACAATAGATTAATCTTCTGTTGTAACAGGTTAGTTATATGTTACAACAGATAACATACCTGTTGCAACATATTTGTGATCTGTTGGAACTGTTATTTTATTGTGTTGTCATGTTAGATTTACCGTTATCTTTTTTTTAATAATACTTTAATCAATTATAATCTTTTTTATTTTTCTGTTATTTTTAAATAATATGGCTCCCAAAAGAAAAGAAACCAAATCAAGTCCAAGTAAAGGAACAAGTAAAACAGCCAGGCTACATCCACCACTTTATGATCTTTCTTTACAAGCATTATCTCTATCAGAAGAAGAAGATAATGAACATAGTGATGAGGAATATTTCAAAGGAGATGATCCAAATGCTAATAGCCCTTCCACTGAAGAGTTGGTCAAGACCTTCAGCATTGATAGTTATCCTGTGAGAATGCAGTGTAATGGTGCTGCAGATTTAACTGGTGATTTTGTGGTTAATCAACCATGGAAAAATCTTTTGATTCCTTAAGAAAAATAATTCGAGGCCAAAATTTAGATGCCTATTTTAGGGACGCTGCTTTGGGCAACATCTTGATTTTTCAGAGGACAACAATGCTCGTTTCCAAATAAAAATGGCATATGATCTTATCAATCGTAGGTTTATGTATAAAAATAAAACTAAGATGGATGAGGTGTGGATAAATTACTGTGGCATGCCTGTTTGTTTTTGTTGGAAAGATCTTGCCATATTTACTGGACTAAAATATTATCCTCCTTCTTCTTATCAAGTAATACCTATTGTAACCCTGAAAGAGCACCCCGCACACCCAAAAAAGGTAGAGGCAAGTTAACTAATAATGATGACTTGGTGTCCCTTTGTAATACTCGAGAATCCAAACCAATATTAGAACTATGATTCAAGCTTATGAGTGATTTTGATGTATACTAAGGCCCCATATAACTCCTAGCTATTAGACAAATCAAAATATACTTTACCGATTGAGTTCTTGAGAAAGATAATGTTATAGTCAACTTCAAATGAGCATATCTTTTGTTTTACTAAGAATTTTTAATCTCATGACACACCAACAGATAGATAATTGAATTATGCTTCCAAAAATACCAATTTTGACTTAATCCAATATCGGAGTAAAAAGTTATGCCCATTTTACCAGAGAGTTGTCTGACTACCGAAATGTGATGGCCAGGTTGACGGACCGTCAAGCCAGTGACGGACCGTTAAGCCAGGCCGTTAACTTCAGGTAGAGAGCTTATTTTATGGCCATAAACTGATGGATTCAGTGACTGTCAGTTACCAGAGTGATGGTTCGTCACCCAAACCGACAACCAAGTCCGTACAGCGACGTAATGACGTTTTTAATGAGATTTTTGGGTCTTTTTCCACCCTTTTACCCCTAATTCCATCAACTTAAACAACATAACTCCTCATTCATCCTTCACATCAAAATTAGGGTTTCTTTCAAGATCATTCCCCAAGAATAAGATTCAAACCCTTCTTCAAGAAAACTCAAGAATCCAAGCGTCACCATTCAATAACCTTCAAGAAAAGTTATTCTCCTTCAAGATTTAAAATTTTGAGGTATGTTAAATGTTCATCCATGGGTCCTTTCACCCATAGAGTTAAAGAACCCAATTTCAAATTCAAATTTGTAATTTTTACAAGTTATTGTGATTTTAACCATGAATCACTATGAATTTTGATTCTATACTATGTTTACATGTAGTTGTTGCTGTTAGTAATCCCCACACATTTGAATGGTGTTTTCCACTGAATTAAACCTTAATTGATGATTTTAGTAGGGAAATCATGCCATGATTACAAGTCTTAAAACCATTCCCATGTTAGCTTAAACCATGAATTACAAGTATTTGATGAAATACCCACAAGAAGAAGTTTTGAATAAATGATTACATATCATGTCCTCAAGGTTTTAGTACAATCTTGCTATTATTGTTATTGAGTCCTGGGGGTTTGAATACCCAAAATTTAGCTGCTTACCAAGTTTTTAGTATTTATAAAATTGTTACAGAATAGTTACGAGTCCTATCATTTCAGTTAGTATTTTAAATAGTTAAGCATAGTCAGTCTAATATTCCAGGTCTCTCAGTTGCGAGTAGGATTTAGCACCGAGCAAATGCAGGGATAAAGATTTTCCCTTCACTTAGGCAGAGTCATTAGTAGAAGTCTTTACATTCCAGAACTACATAGTCAGCATAGGATATGAGGAATCACCCGTCAAGTTAGGCTTGACTTCGCCCAGGTGTCACCCATCAGTTTAGGATTAATATCCTGATTGTTTAGTAGCTTAGTAGATCCACGCAGCCATGTGTTAGTACTCGTGGCATGGTACTGACAGCCTTCTAATTGGTGTCATAGATTGGACCCCAATTAGCTCATTGGGGAATCTCGGTTAGATGATGCTCCACAGTCTCAGTCCAGTATTCAGCTCAATAATCAGTTTCAGTTTTGCTAACCATAGCATATAGATATCAGTTATCCATTTATTAGTATTTAGTATTTCAGTTTACAAATTATATTCAAAATATGTGTTATGTTTGTTCATGCATTCGCAGAATTAATAGATTTTATGCATTCTACTCGGTAGTTTATGTTATTCATCCAGTTAGTTATTACTTAAGCTCATGAAACCATGCATATTAGCCTAACCTTATTTAGCACACCAATACATTTAAAGTACTGATCACATACTTGTTTCTTGCACTATGATGATTAATATCATAGGTTTGGACGCTTAGTTCTCTGATCACGCATAGACATAATAGATTATCAACTGCAGCAGTGGTGAGTCCTTATACTTTGAGGACATGGTTTATTTATCTTAGTTTACCTTATCAGTTCAGTATTTTCAATTCAGTCGGATTTAGTTGGGGGTTTGTCCTATCAGCTCCACAGTCAGTCAGTAGAGGCTTTTCATACTAGTACTAACAGTTAGTCAGTTTTAGTCATTGTCATTAGTCATTTTATTAGTGTTTTTAGTGCTATTTTACAGACATTATCGGAACTATGTTTTAAAACCTTATAGCATTTTTTAGTTAAATTCCACATATAATCTTTAGTTATCAGCTATACTCAGTGCTCAAGGTAGGAACCCCTATCATGGGTTAGCTTGAGGTCACTTATGATTGTAAGTACCGTGTAGTACGCAAGGTGTCCTCTCGGGGTGTTACAAACTTGAAATCAGAGCCTAAGGTTTTAAAGTGTCATAGGGAGTCTGAAAACCGCGTTAAGTAGAGTTTTATGCATGGGTGTAAAGCGCGTCACACTTATGGACAAAAGGCTACAAGATGTTATTAGAAAAGTTTCCCTTTTTTCAGCGTTCATGTCATGCGAAAGAGAATGTGCTCTATTTAAAATCTCTTCCTAACCCATCTGTCCTTCTGTGTACAAAAAATACCTCCTAGAAAGAACAATAAAAGAATAAACGGGAATCAATCTGCACCTTTGCATTTTCAAGAAGATCCCCTGAATGAACATGTCTCTCACACCGAATTCAGAGCTTCTTTTACTACCTTAGATTATTCAGTAGTTTCTCAAAATAATCAGTAGGTTGTTGTCCTATCTAGGCTTTTGATTCATGCTCAGCAGAGTGGGGGGCATCAAAAGAAATAGAGAAAGAATAAGAGGGCCAAAACAAGTAGTTTTAAGCAAAGGTCAGGGGGTAGTAACCTCTCCTAATTCTATCAAAAATTCTCAGCCCCAGCTTTGCCTTCATCCATATGCTAGTGCCTAAGTTTAAGAATGACGGTCGAATTAGAGTACCAGGCTCTAAGACACAGGGTAGTCGGAAGTGTGTTCATACTAACCTTCTTTGCGTAGAATATGGTAGGAATCATAAAGGTATGTGTAGAGATGGTACTGATATGTGTTTTGGGTGTGGCAAGCAAGGTCACAGATTTAGAGATTGCCTAACGAGTGGTCAGCAGGGCCAGTCCAATTGTCCTCCAGTTCCATCCAATCACCCGACTCAGTAGGGCGTTACTTCAAGTACCACTAGTGGTCAACGTTAGAACAGACTTTATGCACTCCAATATTGACATGATTAGGAAATCACTCTTGATGCGTTTATGGGTACGTTACAGGCCTTTCAGATTCTTATGTATGTTTTACTAGACCTCGAAGCTTCTCTTTCTCTTGTAACCCCCTATATAACTGTCAACTTTGGTGTCAGACCTGATATATTAGTAAAGCCCTTCTCAATTTCCAATTTAGTGGGTAAATCTATGATTGCCACTTCAGTTATTTTAGAAATAGAGTCATTCAGTTTCAACCTGATGAACCAGTCATTAGATAGAGGGGTAATACCTCAGTGCTTAGGGGTCAGATGTGTTTTCAGAGCCCTTCTTAAAATCCTATGATAGTAGATGGCCTAGAATTAGGAGCATAAACCTAGAAGTTAAGTAGCAATAGAGTGGGGATAGTATTATCTAAATTTAGTGGATTACGTATCCATGGGTCTAGTTGTATGAAAGGTATATCAGTAGGCTTGAAATAGTGTATGCAAGAATTTGAGCTAAGTGTTATGGTATGGGTTTGCTTATGTAGTATCCTTGAGTGCTAAGTTTGAATGAAGCTATTGTGTAGTAATTGATATTCTTACCAGCTCCATTATGGACTATAAGATGTTGATGTCAGATATTCAGGTGTAATAGTAGTCCTCATGGTTTAGGGAGAAATATAATTTTAGAGATGTGATATTTGTAGGTTATGATGAAGGTAGTATGGTTATTAAAGATTTAGGAATATCCATGTTATGTGTTAGAATCTAAATTTGAATCTTTTAAGTTTGAGCTAATAGAAAGAGAGGTTAAAAATTCTAAGTCTGTCAATTTTAAGTTGTTACATGATGATTGTTGAGGCTATAGAGGGCTAAGAGTTGTATCTCAAAAGAAAGTACTAGAAATATGTTTTACATTATCGAGCATAGTTATTCAGGGCAAGTCTACCAATTATGTGTATTATATACCCTAGATTCTAGAGTAAAGTGGTGGTAGTTCAGTTTAGAGGTGTTGATTAAGTGGTTTCTAGACTTAGAATGATGGCTTTAAGCTAAGGGGGAGATGATAGAACAAGTAACCAAGTCAGGCTCTCAAATTCTAGTAGTGATGTTAGTGTATTGTAGAACATCAATAGAGGAGGAAGATACCCGACCTATTCTTATCTCAGTACAAGGTTTTTCAGTTATCACAAAATATACTCATGCCTTACCTGTCATCTCTATGATCATAACTCATATTCGTGCACTTTATAGAAAATTATGCACTCTCTCAGTTCCTAGTATGAGGTGTTCTAGTCCACTCAGCAGTATGAATCATGTTCCACAAATTCAGAAACTCCAAACTCAGTTCATGTAGCCCATGACTCATGTGCTCATGCTTTACATTGTGTTCAGTTCCAGTACTCATGCAACACTCCTAATGATCAGCAAAATTCAGATTATGTCATGTATATCCTCAATTTAGATCTCTTGATGAATCCATGATATTGATATTCTACTCCTCAATCCTAAGTTAAGTGTCAAGTTTTGTATAGTGTTCCTTCATGCCTTAGGTCTTCATGTTTTAAACTTTTGGTGATCTCTCCTTATGAAATGATAGTGGTAATAAGTAATTGCTTAGATAGAAGAGAGTAAACGATTCTTCTTGACAAAAAGATTATTGTATGCTTGTTTTAGCCAAGGTTGTAAGTGTGAAGTAAGATTGAGGCCAAGTTTTGATATTTGTCATGGTTGGTTGAAATTTTTTGTGTGATTTTCTTAAGAATAGAGCATGGAAGTTGTTAATGATAAGAGGTTTGGAGGATATGAGGAAGATCTCTTTATGGATGTTGTTTAGAAGGGCATATGTGGTTATAATGATAGGCTTGAATTTCATGTTGGTATATATAAGTGGATGGATGCATTGTGCATTAGTGAATTCCTAGTAGGAGATTGAATTTAGTTGTGGAAGTGGTAGGAGGAATTATTCTTAAGACGATAAGTTGTGAAAACGCAAGGTGTATTAAATTTATGATTTCGACCAGTATTATAGTATTATGGGTGCACTTTATAGATTTGAGTAGGCTTGAAAATAGTGAGGGAATTCAATTAAGCTTAGACTTCAGTAGGTAGAGTTATCAGTGCTCATGTGAATATTTTCAGTAGTCTCAAGTGAAGTGCAGTATTATGGTAGAAGGTATAGTTGAGGGAATGTTCGAGGAGTATGTCTAAGCTTGAAAGTAGTTGTTGCATTGTCTAAGGCATAATAATTCTATCCTAGCTTGGGTTTCGTAGGCCTATGTTTCATGTTATAGAATTATATCCATGTTGGGATCCCTATAAAGATGTCTTGTTCAGATCATACCTAAGATCCCCAACTCTCTAATGTTATTAAAACTTCTTAGAAAGAGCGATGAAGAAATTCTCCAGTTGAGTATAAGCTTTTAGTATGAGTTAGATCATAAAGCCAGTAAATCAGTCTAGCATCCAGACAAGTTCCTATGGTTTTCCATCTTCCCATCTGGTCATACTATCCAAAGTTCCATGAATATGGCCATTCCAAGAAATAGTTTGTTCGTATCCATGTAAATTATGAATCCAGTTTAGTCAGGTATCATATTTTAGATCCCATATATTCAGTTATAATTCAGTCTGTAAGTGGCTCGTGCATTGCCTCAGTTTTTCCTTAATCATCCAAGTCAGTATCATTCGGGGGACGAACTATCCGAAAAGGGAGATGTTGTACTACTCTCGAGTTTTTATGTACTAAATATCTCAACTTTTCTTCTTGAAACAAGATCTAGCTTGAAGTAATGGCTACTCATAAGATAACTCTCTCATTTTATCTCAGCCTTATAACCATTCTTATGTCAGTGCATGTATTAACGAAATCATTTCAGTTCAGCTGTTAGGCCTAGACTCAGTCATGAAATCATGTTCCAATTCATGCATATTGAGTATATGCTCTCAATTACCTTAGTAAAGTACTCTCAATTTAACTAGTCTCATTCGAGAATGAATGTCCCCAAGAGGGCGATATTATAAAACCCCGAGAATCTAAACCAATATTAGAACCATGATTCAAGATTATGAGAAGTAAATTATAGTTCTTTGGTAGTTTTATGAGTAAGTTTGATGTATATTAAGGTCTCAAACAATTCCTAGCTACTAGAGAAATCAAAATATCCCTTACCGATTGAGTTCTTGAGAAGGATGATGCTATAGTCAACTTCAAACGAGCAAATATTTCATTTTAATAAGAATTTTTGAGCTCATGACCCACCAACAGATAGATAATTGAATTAGTTTTCTGATGATACCAATTTCGCCTTAATCCGATATCAGGGTAAAAAATTATGCTCATTTTACCAGAGAGTTGACCGGCTGTCGAAGTGCGATGGACAGGTTGATGGACCGTCAAGCCAGCGATGGACCGTCAAGAATTCCATTGACTTCAGGTAGTGAGCTCATTTTATAGCCATAAACTGACGGATTGAATGATGGTCAGTCACCAGAGTGACGGTTCGTCACCTAAACCGTCAACCAAGTCCGTACTGCGACGTAATGACTTTTTTAACGAGATTTTTGGGTCTTTTTCCACCCTTTATAACCCTTAATTACATTAACTTAAACAACATAACTCCTCATTCATCCTTAACTCTCATACTTTTGAGGTATGAAATGCCCACAAGAAGGAGTTTTGAATAAATACTTACATATCATGTCCTCAAAGTTTTAGTACAATCTTGCTATTATTGTTATCAAGTCATAGGGGTTTGAATACCCAAAATTTAGTTTCTTACATAGTTTTTAGTATTTATAGAATGGTTACAGAATAGTTACAAGCCCTATTATTTCAGTCAGTATTTTAAATAGTTAAGCATAGGCAGTCCAATATTTTGGATCTTTCAGTTGGGAGTAGGATTTAGCACTGAGCGAATGCAAGGATGATGGCTTCCCCATCAGTTAGGCAGAGTCGTTAGTTTCAGTCCTTGCATTCCAGAATTACATAGCTAGCGTAGGATATGAGGAGTCTCCCGTCAGTTTAGGCTTGACTTTGCCCAGGTGTCACCCATCAATTTCGGCTTGACATCCTGGTTGTTTATTATCTTAGTGGATCCACGCAGCCATGTGTTAGTACCTGTGGCATGGTATTAACACCCTTCCAACTGGGGTCACAGGTTGGACCCCTATTATATCATTGGGGCATGTCGGTTAGATGATAGCTCCCATAGTCTAAATCCAGTATTCAGCTCAGTAATCAGTTCCAGTTTTGCTGACCATAGCATAGATATATCAGTTATCCATTTATTAGTATTCTGTATTTTAGTTTACAAATTATATTCAGAACATGTGTTATGCTTGTTCATACATTCTCAGTCTTTACAGATTTTATGTATTCTTCTCGGTACTTGATGTTATTCATTCAGTCAGTTATTACTCATGCACATGAAACCATTCATATTAGCCTAACCTCATTTAGCATACCAGTACATTCAAAGTACTACTCGTATAACCGTTTCTTGTGCTATGATGTTTAATATCATAGGTTCGGACGCTCAGTTCCCTGATCGCCTATAGACATACGAGATTATTAGCTTTAGTAGTGGTGAGTCCTCATACTTCGAGAACATAGTTTATTTATCTCAATTTACCTTATCAGTTCAGCATTTTCTATTCAGTTGGAGTTAGTTGAGGGTTTGTCCTATCAGCTCCATAGTCAGTCAGTAGAGGCTTTTCAGACTAGTAAAGACAGTCAGTTTTAGTCATTATCATTAGTCATTTTATTAGTGTTGTCAGTACTATTTTACAGACATTATCAGAACTATGTTTTAAAACCTTATGGCATTTTTCAGTTAAATTTTGCATATGATCTTTTGATACCAGATATACTGAGTGCTCAAGGAAGGTATTACTATCATGGGTTAGCTTGAGGTCACTAGTGACCGTAAGCACCTCGTAGCACCCAGGGTGTACTTTTGGGGCATTACACCCTTGTTGGTTCAAGCTTTAAAAACAAAAATCCGATAAAGGTGTTGAAAGGTAAAAGACTTTCAAAGAAGCACAAGAAATCATTGTGCTTGGTTTGGTTTGTACATAATATTCTTTAGGCGAGAGACGTTAACAACAACATACCACTCGGTTTAATAAAACTCTCCGAGGATCTTGAGGCATTTAATAACTATCCTTGGGGTTATGAAAGCTTCAAAATGACTGTCAAATATTTGTTGACTCCATTAAATTCAAAGACAGTCAACTTACATGGCTTTCCATGGGCTTTCATTGTAATATTTCTTTTATTATGATATAATTCATTTTTTTATTCAATAATGCTTTTGATTTAAGGGCGTTATTTTATAGGCTTAGGCATTTGAAGTCATTCCTTATTTGTGACATCAAGTGAACTACCAGGAATAAGTTTATTATCCAAGAATCCTGAGATGGTTGTGGGCCAAAACTGATATAAATGTAAAATTTCTTGATCTCTTCAACCCCGCAAAGGATACGGTAAGTCTATTTCTAATTAAGTTGTTATTTTAATTGATGATTTTTGTAAAATAATTTCATCATCATTCTAATAAATGTACTGATTTATGTTAGATTGTGCATCCTTCGCTTGTTCCGACCAGTCGAGAGCTGATGATGTCTTTTTTTCTTACTTTACGGTCTGTGCAAATTTTATCGGACCCTAAGGTCATTGATGAAATAAAAAAAAGAATTGTTTGGATCCACAACCATCACAAGAAAAATAATTTTGGAGGGTCGGCTTGTTGTTGTTGATGATGGTAATGGTAGTGGTAGTGGTGATGTTATTTTGGCTAATTATGATCCTCTTAAAGATTTTGAAACAACAAACGATTATGATTATGATCATACTGGTTATACAGATTTTTCCTCTTCTAGTGAATGTTCTGCATGCAAATTTCAAAACTGCAAGGCGAAACATGATGGAGTGATTAACGTTATTAATATAGTAACTGCTTATGTAAAGGAATTGACATCTAATAGGGGTGTCATTCCATCAAATAGGATTTCATATCCATACACTCCACTAGAGATTAAGGTGGATAAAAGGAGAAGGAAAGAAATTTTTAAGGCATCATCAAGCATCAAAAAATGCAAAATTACAACTCCTCTGTCTTTGTCTTGCACCTTTGATCAATGTACAAGGGCCACAGGAGAGAAGTATGAACTGAAGAAGTTGAATGTATATTATTTTTTCCAACAAATAAATAGACACATAGTTGTTTCAATAGATGATACATCTGCTAAAAATTATCAAATAGATATATACATCTATTGCAATAGTTGTATAGATGTGTTATCTTTTACAATAGTTATCTTTCCTGTTGCATCAGATAAGTTATCCGTTGAAACTTATATCCATCTGTCTCAAAAAATCAAATAGGTCTTTGTACTATTTTAATTTGTACCAACAGATGAGTCATATGTTGCAACAGATGGGTTATCTATTGGAAACTATCGTATAACTTTTCCTCTTATTTGAATTTTTCCCAATAGATTATCCATCTGTTGTAATAAATAGATAATCTGTTGTATCTCTGTGATTAGCATTGACAATTTTGGCTTTCTAGGTAGATGTCCAGTAGAAGCTACTGCTGAACAACATATTATTACAGTTGATAATCCATCAACTACTTCTAAAGAAGAAGAAAAAGTAGAGCCTATCAGTTCAGGAGAACGAAAGAATTACCCATTTGAAGGGTTCAACATCTCGGATGAGGCTTCAAAAAAACTAATAAAGTTGATCAACGACTATTCGAAATGAATTGTCGAGCGACTGTTAAAGCATCATACCGGCAAGTACATAAATCATCTTTAAAGATATTGATTTATATAACTCTTGTTGTGAAAACATGACATTAACTCATATAAATCATGTAGAAAATAAAATGTCAAACACTACAAAGTGAACAAATCGGATCTTGGTTTTGATATGTTCAACTTTGTTGTTGCACATCCCCAAATAAAGGATTGGTTCTATTTGATGTCACATCCTCAAACTTGTTGGAACGATGAGGTTTAAATACCTTACTATTAATTAATACTTTATTTAATTACATTTGTGTATTAATTTTACTGTTACATAATTTGAAAGGTTTGATAATATGTGCAGCACATCGATGTCATTTTTTACTACCTCCAAAAGAAGGCCAAGTTGCAAACACAAGAACATTATAGATACACAACAAGCAATTATTTGTACAAAATTTACATCAATAATGCCTATGCTAGGTATTATTAACAACAGCCGAAAGATTCCCGAAATGAGAAATGCTTAATCAACATCATTGAAGGTTTTAGCATTTCAGTTGGCTTACCTTCGTATTTGGTCAATGAAATATACATCCCAATCAATTGTGATGATGAATTCCATTGGGTGTTGGCTGTCGTCATTCAAAAAGAGAGACCCATCCGAGTTTATGACTCGATGTCGGGAAGTAAAAGTTCTGGACCATCATCCGAGATACAAAATATTGCCTACTTACCTTGATATAAGTGGCTTTTTGAACCAAAAGGTTTGCACTGATTGGTCGATGATTGAAATATACCGGGATAAAATAGGTAATCCCTTTGATGTAGAATATGTTATAGGAATTTCTCAACAACCCATTGGTAGCCTGTAAGTATCCTGATTTAGTTTCATTTCATAAATTTTGCAATGCTTACATTAATTGCAAGATATGGATTGTCTATTTTTTACAAACACAAGGATTGTGGTATTTTTGTTGCTACTTATGTCGAGTATTTAAGTGATGAATTTCAAGTACCAAATGATAGACTTGATGCCGAATTACTCCATAAATGATATGCTACTCTTTTATGAAAATATGGAGAAGAGAAAGCTTAGAAACCATACGCAAGCGACATTAAAGATCCACGACAACCAAAGCCAAATTTTATAGCACCGGATGAAGAACAACTTGTCCATATTGAGTAGATCCTTTTAGCTTGAGTCTGTCAAAGTAATAACCTCTTCTTAGAAATTTTTGGCACCAGAGGTTAAATTGTTGATTTATTTGTTGAGTAGATCCATAATAATTTTTTTATATTTTATTTATTTGTTGAGTTATTTCATGTAATTTTTGAAGGCTTCAATTTATTTTATATTGTCTATGAATTTAATTTAATCCTTAGATTTGAACTTATTAATTAAAATGGAATACTAGATTCAAATATCATAACAGATAATCCATCTATTGCAATAGACAAAATATATGTTGGAAATTATCAAATAAATTTAGACATATGTTGCAACATGTAGGTCATCTGTTGGAAATTGCCACTACATGTAAAGTGAATTGACTTGTAATAAAAAATTATTATGGTGTTTGTGTTTCTACATCTTCTTCTTTATTCACTGGTTCCAAGTGTCCAGTTAGTACCCCATAAGCCGAGACCACTTGCATGTTTGCGACAATGTTGTCGCACAGAAAAGTCATTGGCTCAGCCAATTTTGTGTCGGTCAACAAATATTTGATGTGTGCAAGTGTGTACGACCCACACGCTGCAGCAGTTTTATTTTTTGGAAGGTCCATGTCCTTGTTTCGGCCTTTAAAATCCCATGTTTGCTTCATCAACACTTTCACTGGCAAATAATCCATCAATTACTCTTCCTTAACAAGTTGGGGAACAACTCCAAAAGTGGCTGCATGTGGGTAAAAACAATAGCCTCGTCGAAGACAGGTAAGTTGCAGTCATAAACCTTAATCTTTCCCTTCTTAAGTAGTATCTCAACAGCCAAAAAATATTTGACGTCCACGTTCATGACTATAAGAATTCTCTTTTCCTTTGTTCAGCTCTTGTCGTATGGATATGGCCTCTTTCCTCTAATATATTTAATCATATATTCATCCCATTAGAACCCAAAAACTAATGAATCAAATCTCGTGCCACCGGGAGTTAACGTTAGTGTAATGATCTCATTATACCTATCCTTGAAATTGTTGTATAAGTTGAGGTCCATTATCCTATCGGCAATATTATAAGCATCTGGGTACGCTAATTGCCCATATTTCATGAGGCAGAGAATTTCATCAATATATTGTGATATAAGAAGATAATTTTTAAATTGGTTAGTAATTGTAAAGAAGAAAAACATAGTGGAAAGATGAAACGAATGGTCCATCTATTGTAGAGGGTTCTCTGAATTTGTTAATAGATTACCTAGCTAACACAACTTATGCAACAAATGGGAATTTATTGCAATAGAACCACCACCAGTTGCAACAGAATACCCAGCTGTTACTACAGATGACAAATCAATTGTGTAGCTTCTTCTTCATGGAGTAGATTAGAAGGCTAGGTTAGGAAAAGAAAACTTACCTTATCCATATACCACTGATGTATATTTGTCATATTTTTGAAGTATTGGGCAAAAAAGGTATGCATGGTGTAATATTGTGTGCATTGCCTAGAATTCGTGGTCCTTCACAGAGCAATCTTCTCTTTGGTGCCAAGTGTTGCGTATATGTTCACCTTCTTCAATATTCCCTAAACTTCAATAACTTTTAGAGAGGGATAAGTTGTAAATTTTTTTATTTCCAATTGGAGAGTATTTGGGTTAATTGCTTTTTTCTTTCTCCTAAATGCCACTGTAGGAGTATATGGCTCCCTCACCTTCTTGGATGGTATGACACCCCTCTTGAATTTCAATTCCTCGATAGCTTTTGTGATAGCCTCTACTTTTTCAAAGAGTTTATCTTGTTTGTCCTTGAACTCTTTTCATTTGCAAAGAGAACATGAGGGTGAAGAGGGGTGAGAGGGACCACTATAAGGGTGGGAGTGACCAGTATAAGGGTGAGAGGGACCTTTCTAAAGGTGAGAGGGACCTGTGAAAGGGGTGTTTTCAAATATATTTATTTTTTCTTGAGCATCAACATGCTCATTATCACGACTGGAAGCAGCATCAGCATCAACATGGCTACTACCAACATTAATAACTCCACCAGCTACACCCCCAAAAAGCAACACCAGAATTTGTTGCAGCAGGTTGGTCATGAAGAGCCTCAACATTAGATTGACCTTGCCTAACTGCTCTTCTTATGGCTGTTGCTCCAGCCAATTCCTTCATTATTAACTCCATCATTTGGTCTGCTATTGAATTAATAAGACCTTGAGTAATAAAATAAATCATCCCCCACTCTTGCTCAATAGGCACGATCCATGGATACACAACCTATAAAAAAGATAGATATATTTAAATCATATAATAATTTGCAGTCATTTAGGTTACATGTTAGTACAGACAACTTATGCAACAGATGATCTATCTGTCGCAATATTTTAACAATATGTTGTATCAGGTTACTCATCTATTGTATAATTTACAGTATATAGGTAATCTATTGAGTCAGGTTCAGCAAACCAAAGCAACAGATAGGTAATCTATTGCGAAATATGCATTGTTTGTCAAAATAGATTACTCAGATGTTGCACCAGTTGCAGTAGACGGGTAATTTGTTACAATAGATGACCCATCTGTCACAACATATAGCACATCTATTTTAATATCTTTCTTTGAGTCAAATTATTTTACTTAAAAGAAGACATATTTCATCATCTGAAGGGTTAAAGAGACCAGCCTCCTTAATTCTTGTGTTGCTCTTTGGAACCAACCACCTAAAGATCCTTGGATGAGAAACCTTATCTGGGTAATCCTTGACCTGCTTTCGGAGAAGAGGAATGGCTTCAAATGCCCAAGCCTAAAAAATGTAAACAGGAAGCAAGCAAAAAATGTCACAATAATTATTCAATATAAATTAATGGATTAGTAAACAAATAGTGATTAAATTTACCATAAAAGTCCAAAAAAAGCCGTATAATATGATCGTCTTTGGGGATAGCTTTGTCAGTAAATATTTGACAGTCAACTTGTAACGGTCATATCCTCAGGGATAATTATTAAATTTCTCAAAATCCTCAGCAAGTACCAACAAATCATCTTCTGTGACTTTGTTAACGTATCTTGCCAATATAACGAAATGGGCATAAACCAAACTAAGCACAATTGCTCCTAGTACTTTTTGGTATGGTTTTATCCTTGAGATGTTGTATCAACATCATGGCTTTGTATCTACGTCTAGCAATGTCGAACAACCCATCTATTTTTTTCTTGTATTTGTTGGTTTTAGTGGGTGGTCACTTGGACAACGTCCTCCCTTTATTTGATGGTGGTGGTTTGGCTGTCCTACTTGCCTTGGACTTTTTGCAGGGCGTTTCCTTGATGAGAGGTTTATTTGAACTATCGCATCTTAAACCCGTCACTATGTCAAACTCTTTCATGCCAAAACAAATCGGTATGCCACAGTTGTTGATCTAGATTTCATCTATCTTTTTCTCCCCTCCTTCGAATCTTTATCATCCCCCACATACTTGATCCTACGCTTGAGAAGACCATATACCATGCTCATTTGGAAATGGATAATATTATCCTCAGGCAGATCAAGAAACTGACCAAAGCATCTCTTCTTACAAAATTCATCTAGTTTTTCATTCTTCATAGTTTTCCTAAAGTCATCAAAAGGTTTCCCCAACTGACATTTAAGTACCAAATCACCAATTAGTTCTGCAAGGTTATCTATCGGCATCACAACTTGAAACCTATCAATACTAATAGTTTTGATAGGATCATACTGGGATTTCGATCTTAACTCATGCCCCATTGGTGATGCATTATCATCATGTTGATCATCATCCCCTTTCTCACTTTCTACTTTCTCCTCTTCTTGTTTATCATCATGTTGATCATCATCCTCTTTCTCACTTTATATTTATTTCTCTTCTTATTTATCCTCTTCTTCCTCCTCACTTTTATTATCCTCACCGGCCTCTAAATACCCTTCTCTACCTCCCTCAACATCATTTTCATAACTTTTCTCAGCTTCACTTTTCCCTGACTGAGATTGTTTAGAAAGTTCCTCTGAATCCATTTGTACTCTAGCCTTTTTTGTCAGGTGGTCAGAAGTTGATCCACTTTTAATTTCTTATCTTTTGGGAGACATCTTTTAACTACGGACAACAGGAAAAAAAATCATTACATTTGATGTCTGCATAATTTTTAAAAAAAGGTAAGACAAATTTCAATGAATTTTTATATGCCACATTACAAAAAAATATTTCAACGGATAACCCACTAGTTGGAACAGATGGGAAATCTATTTGAAGACTTATTTAATATCTCATAATAGATGTTCCACCCGCTGCAACAGATGGACCATCAAGAACATCAACACCACCATCAAGACAACCACTAATGCCACTAAGACTACCACCAATGCCATCAAAACCACCACACCATCACCAATGCCAGCAATACCACCACCAAGACTACCGACACCACCACCAAGAACACCAATATCGACATCACCACTAAGAACACCAATATCGATACCACCAACAACAGCCACCAACAATACCACAAACAACATCCAACAATACCACAACAGTCAATGAAACACTATAACAAAAACTAGTGTTTTCTCAGGTTTTCCTACGTTTTTAGCATCAAAACTCAAAATTGCTAACCCATTCTCGAAGATATTACTACTAAAATCTTTTTTTCATCATTAACTAAAAAGCCCTAATTTTTAGAATAAAGAACAAATGTAGAACTCTTCTCAAACACTTTTACCTACGAAGACGAAAAAAATGATGAATACAGGTAAGAATGAAGTCGAAAATAACAAGTATGTGGATGGAAATGGAAAGAAAATTGATCTGTTTTAACGGGTTGAGAAATATGTTGAGTAGTTGTTGTCAGTATTCTTAAGAGAGAAAAAAAAGAGTGAGAACTTGAGATTTGAAATGATGAAACATTTTTCTCACAAATGGATGATTTATATGGATTGATTTGTATTTTGAAAAAGAATGACAAGTTTTAAAATTATTAATTTGGTCCGAATTGATATTAATTATTTTTAAAAAGAGATAATTTTTAACCATTTCACCATAATAAATTATATTAAGTTCAACTGGAACACTGGTGAATTTAGTCATTAGCTTAATAATAAGTTAATATGAATCATTTCAACTCAGATTGATCAATTGACCACTCAGGTCGGGAGGAATGCAATACCAATATCATGCAATTGTAAAGACTCAATTGAAATTGTAGTTGACCCTATGAACTCATCCTTAGTTCTAGCTGAATTAATTTAGGTATTAGCTCAATAATAAGTTAATATGATTCTACTCAGATAGATCGATTGACGACTCAGGTCGGGAGGAACGCAATTCCAATATCATGCAATTGTAAAGACTCAATTAAAATTGTAGGTAACCCTATGAACTCATCCCTAGTTCTGTCTAAATCAATTACAAAGAAATCTATTACAATATGTTACTTTTCTGTTATAAATTATCAAATAGACATTTGCATCTGTTGTGATAAATGACTGAGCTGTTGGAAATTTTCAAACAGATATTGATATTTGTTGCAACAGATTATCTATCTGTTGTAAAGTATCAAATAAACCTTTGCATATGTTACGATAAATGACTGAGCTATTGGAAATTTTCAAATAGATATTGATATCTGTTGCAACAGATGACATATCTATTTGAATTTTTTTTTTTATTTTAAAGCAATTTTTTTGTCTGAAATAAAAAGGATAAAATACTAAAGCGATAATAAAATATTTCTTGGATAACTCAAAAATCTCCTCGTTGAGTTTTCATATCTTGTTTTTTCAATGTCTACTGTCTCTTCGTGTCCCTCAAAGTTATTAATGAATATTTAAACTCATCTCTAGAGTTTTCTCTCCTTCAGCCATAAATTAATTCATCTCTCTTTTTTTTTCCTCTTTAGGGTTATCATAACCGTCCCTTTTTTTTCTCTTTTTTCTCTCTTTTCTTTCTTCTTTCTCATAAGGATCCTTTCGAATCTCAACCGATCTATATCTTTTATCGAATTAAATTGTTATTTTGATCTCCTTGATTTTGACATTGAAGGTATGGTTCACTATTGCTCTTTTATTTTCATCACTATTGCTCTTTTATTTTCATTTTCTTTTTTGCAAGTTATTTAAATTAGTTATTTATATCTGTTTTTTATTTAATTACCCATTACCCATATCTTATTTATTGAAAAAATTGAGGGAAAGATGATTTTTAAGTCTTGAATGAATGAACCATTATTTTTATTAAAATATGCAAAAAAATCATCTATTAGGAGAACTTTAGAAGCCTTGTTGGCAGTATTATTTTTTTGTATGTATTTTATTTGTTTCTTTGTTGTTGATGTTGTTATTAATGTTGTTGGTGGAGTTGGTGTTGTTGGAATGTGTGTTGTTAGTGTTGTTAATGGTGTTGGAACAAATGATGTTGTTTCTTTATTGTTGATGCTGTTGTTGATGTTGCAACAGATGGAGCAACTATTGGAACAAATCAAACCACTAGCAAGGCTGGTTTAATTTATTCCAACAGATGACTCATATGTTGCAATATATCGTCAATCTGTTGCAACAGATATGTAGCATATTACAATAGATTGTCCATCTTTTGAACAGATGGGGAATCTGTTGCAATAAATGTGGAGTCTGTTACAATAGATGTGGAATTTATTACAACAGATGGGTAATATGTTACAACAGATGGGTAATCTATTGTAACAGACATGTTGCAACATATGGGTCAGCTGTTGAACAGATGTTGAAATATTTTGACATCAATTATTTCTCTTATTTATAGATATAAGTAAGTGAAAGTTGATCAACTTTTGCCCGACCAACATAAAATGCTACAGTAAAGATGGGTTCAGAGGAATAAGCTGCTTGCAGATGGAAACACTTCATATATGGAAAGTATGTATTATTGATCATGTTATTGTGAAAACACACATAGAGTACATTGATTTTGTGAATGTTATTTTTTATCGATAAGGCATTGATCCTTTAAATAAGATATCTATAATTTTATAGTTTAGTTTGATAGGTCCAAACTGATAAGGCTGGGGGACCATGAAGATGGTTCCGATACCCTTTTATGATTTAATGACGATTGTTGCTCATGTTTACGTGTCATGTTTTGTTACGGGATTAAGTTTTGGTGGAATTGTAAAAAAGATTCAATAGTGATTGGACTGATTTTAAGGGTTCAATGGACTTTCAAAAGGCCTTCGAAGCATCACACTACTGCAACCAAGAACGAAAATCAATATAGTTATTGTCCTAGCCTAAATTTATATGGTTGGGTTGCTCAGGGTGATGATTATACGCTAGAAGGTATGGTAGAAGAATACCTGTGAGGGAAAAAGGGAGTTGATGAAGAATATATCATCTTAGACCTTATTAAAGAAGAAACACAGGGTACCAAGGAATTTGTAGAGAATCTGGATGATGAAATTGACTTAAAATATGAGAAATCTAAATCAGGTGCAAATATGAAAGTGTATCCAAGAATAAAAATCCGCCAATCGTCTCTCTCAAAGAAAAATAGTGCAGTTGGATACTTTGCTAGGGAGCTACAACTAGTTAGCGTTGTTGGAATAATCTCCTACATAGAAAATAACAGGACACCAAGAAAGTAACTTTGCAAGCACTGAGGGTTGAAATGATGTACAATAAATTAAGAAAACTTGCCCCAAGAACTTCTGAAGTTAAAATAAGGAATCAAGCAAAGGCGGAAATTTCAGAATTTTAAATTGTATCCCATACCTTCTTGTTTGTAGTTCTGATTAGGTCTACTGCTATTGACCTGGTCGGAATCATAAACAAGATTGAAAGACAGATTGAGTATAATTACCTCCTTAGCAATATGGATGTAATTGATTATGTTTACTTATCTTAGAATACTTTCAACATATCTTGGAGAAGATCAGATGCCTGTATTAGTGTGTGAATCCCGTGCAGTTGCCAGAGCTCTTGAAAATTATCAAATGGATAGAAATGTAAATTGCACCAGTGCTTTTGACATATTAGTAGCTAAGCATGGAAAATACTGTTGCAATTTACACTTCTATCTATTTGATAATTTTTATGACCTCTGGAAATTGTACGCAATTCACATACTATAGCAAGTTATCTCTCTTCTCTAAGATATGTTGAAAGCACGATAAGGCAAGAAAACACAATCAATTACATCCACATTGCTAAGGAGGTAATTATATTCATATGCCTTTCAATCTTGTTTGTGGTTCCGATCAAGTCAATAGAAGTGGACCTGATCGAAACCACAAACAAGAAGGCATGGGATACAATTTAAAATTCAGAAATTGTTGCCTTGGCTTACTTCCTTATTTTAACTTCAATTATTCTTAGCGCAAGTTTTCTTGACTTACTGTACATCATTTCAACCCTAGGTGCCCGCAAAGCTGCTTTCTTGGTGTTCTATTATTTTCTCTGTAGATGGTTATTCTGACCATGCTAACTAGTCGCAGTTCCCTAGCAAAGTGTCCAGCTGCACTATTTTTCACTGAGGGAGATGACAGGTAGATTTTCATTATTGGATACACTTTCATATTTGCACTTGATTCAGATTTCTCATATTTTAAGTCTGTTTTATCTGCCATATTCGCTAGAAGTTCCTTGCTTGCTACCCTATGTTTCCCTTTAATAAGGTCTCAAATGATATAGTCTTTCATCAAATCACCTTTCCCTCACAGGTATTCTCCTACGGTTCCTTCTGGCATGTAATCATCTTCTCAAATAACCCATCCATATAAAAAAAACCCATCCATATAAACTTAGGCCAGGGGAATTTTTATTGGTTTTTCGTTCTTGCTTACTGTAGTGGAAGGCTTTGAAGGCCTTCTCAGAGTCCAATGCACCCTTAAAGTTAGTCCAATCGCTATTGGATCTCTACAATGCCACCAAATATTAATCTCTTCTCAAATCTTGACACGCATAAACATGAGCAACAATGGTCATTAATTCGTAATAGGGTATCAGCACCATCTTCATAGCCCCTCGACCTTATCAATTCAAACCTATCAAACTTAACTGTACAATGCAGGATCTTGTTTGAATGATCAATGCCTAATCGATTAAAAACTGCATTCATAAAGTCATTGTACTTTATGTGTGTTGTCCAGATGACCTTATCAATAAGCACATCTGTGGCTTATTCTTCCTATCCTATCTATGGCTTAATTTGAATAAGCAGATGACAAACCTGTTGCAACAGATGACACATCTGTTAAAATTATCAAACAATTATAGACATTTATTATAACAGATGATCAATCTATTGCAATAGACAACTTATCTATATAATCAAACAGATATATATATCTGTTGCAACAGATTATCAATATGTTATAAATTATCAAACAGATAGAATATATTTTGCAACAGATTACTCATCTGTTAGATTTATTTTAAGGCAATTTTCTTTTCTTTCTGAAATACAATAAAGATAAAATATTGTATTTAGATTCATTTTTTTAACTTACATATTCAAAAAGTCACTTGTTTTATTTAATTAAAGGATGTAAATTTACATAACTCCACTTCTAGATATGGCTGATCCGAATTTAGACAAGGTGATTTTGCGCTACTCTTTGCGGGAACTTGAAAGGTAGATTCATCAACTCTGGTGGGAGTTGGGAGCCATGAGAGCAAGGTGAGGAGGGCCCTGCTGCTGCTGGATGACGATTGGTTGGTTGACAACAATAACAACAACAACAACAACAACAACAATAATAATAATAATAATAATAATAATAATAATAATAATTAGGTTATGTTTTTTAGCGTATGTATTTTCTTTTATTATATTGAATCTACCTAAGGGAGGAACCAAATGTATGTTTTGTTTTTTATTGTATATTTGTATATAATAGATTCAAAAATCTATGTCTGGTTGACTTTGAATTTTTAATTCTTATTTAATATTTAATTTTCATTCTATCTATTCCTTATTCTCAACATGTCGATAGTTGGAGGTGGGGATTGAGCGTTTGTAGCAACGGATGGATCATATGTTGCAACAGATGGTTAATTTATTGTGATAGATGGATCATATGTTGTAACATACGATTATTAATAAAAAAAGGTTATTGTTATTGAGAGGGTAAAAAGTCATGACTTTTTGATTATTTAATATGAAAAATGATTCGTAAATAAATAATAAGGAAATATATGATAAACACAATTTATAACTGTAAAAAAATGGTTATTTAATTTTAAAAAATAATATTAATATTAAATAGGTGACAAGTCGTGACTTTTCACCATTTTTATTTTTAAATCTATTTTTTAATTATTTATTATATAACAAAAAAGTAACCACTTTGGATTAATTAAGGTATATGATGATTGTCAAAAACAAGGTGAACAGTCGTGACTTTTTGTCTAACACACTCAAAATAGCTGATGAACCCCATCTGTTGTGACTGATGAATCAGTTGTTAGAAGAAATCAAAAAAGCTCCTTCAACAGATGGTTCATCTGTCGCAACAAATATCTCATTTGTTGCGCACATGGACCATCTGTTGCAACATATGAACAATTTATTGCAACAGGTCAATAAAAATGATTATTATTATTAAAAGAAATGGTTATTGAAAAGGTTAGAAGTTTTCAATTATTTAATATAAAAAAATATTATTTAATTTAAGAACTAATTAATATTAAGAAGCTAAAAAGTCATGACTTGTCACAATAATCAAAAAGTCAACAGCTTGATTTAATTAAGTCATTTCTTTTCACATAAAACAAAAAGTCATAAATGATAAACACAATTTATAACCGTGAAAAAATGGTTATTTAATTTGAATAATTGATGTTAATATTAAATAGGCAACAAGTAGTGACTTTTCACCATTTTTATTTTAAAATCTATTTTTTTCAATTTATATAATAAAAAAGTCACCAATTTGGATTAATGAAAGTATATGATGATTATTAAAAAAGACGGTCCCCCAATAAATAGTCCATTGTTGCATCAGTTGTAGACATCTGACGCAACAGATAACCAATTTGTTACAGCAGATAGATTATATGTTGCACAAATGGTCCATTTGTTGCAACAACTGGTATATCTGTTGCCACAGATGGGTTATCTGATGCAACAGATATACAATCTGTTGCCACAACTCAATACAAACGGTTATTATTATTAAAATAAATGGTTATTGAAAGGGTGAGAAGTCTTCGATTATTTAATTGAGAAAAAAATTATTTAAATTTAAGAACTAATTAATAATAATAAGCTGAAAAGTCATGACTTATCACAATAATAAAAAAGTCAACAATTTGATTTAATTAAGTCATAACTTTTCCCAGTAATAAAAAAGTCATCAGTTTGAATGTAATTAATAAAATGGAGGTGAACATTTGCGCCTCTTTGCTAAGTCATTCAAATTCAATCCTCTATAAATAGGTCTCTCCTTACTCGTTCATTTTACTACACTCTATTTATTTCTTGTATCTTGTATTTCATATTACATCTTCAACCACTTTCTCTTCAAAGACCATATACCTTTTCCCTAACTCAGGTAAGTTTTTTTTCTTTCTTTTTGTGTAAATCTATCCAATTGGTAGTATACATTGTATTACATTCGGGCCCTTTCCTTTACTTGTATTTTTTACATTTTTTATCAATTTATGCATGTTCTAGATATGGTTGATCCTGTTTGGGACATTACTATTCTACGCGACACAGTAAAGAAACTTCAGAGGCAGGTTAATGACATGCAGTGGGAGTTGGGCGCCGTGAGAGCAAGGATACTCCGAGAGATTCACAAGCTGAGGAGGGCACTGCTACTGCCGGTTGATGATTGGTCGGCTGGCAATAATAATGATGATGATGATGATGATGATGATGATGATGATGATGAGAATAATAATAATAATAATAATAATAATAATAATAATAATAATAATTAGGTTATGTTTTTTCTTTTAGGGTATGTATTTTTATTTTTATTTATATCCGATCTATCTACCTAATGGATTTTATTTTTGTTTAATGAAAATTTTATGTTTCTGTCTATTTCTTCTTCTCAACAAATATATCGATGATTGGACATAAGGAACTATTTTGAATCCACTAGAATAGCAAGAGTTTTGAGTTCTTTCAATCGATGGATCATCTGTTGAAACATATTGGTTATTTATTAGGTTTATGGCAGGAGCTATTTTGTGTTGTTCAAAATAGATTAATCCTCTATTGCAATAGATTACTCCTTTGTTGCAACAGATAACTCGTCTGTTGCAACAGATAACTAGTTTGTTATAATAAATAACTCATTTGATGCAACAGATAACTAGTCTGTTGCAATAGATAACTCCTCTGATGCAACGGATAACTAGTTTGTTATCCATATGCATAAAATGGTATTCATTTTTTAAGATAGTCCTTGACATTCTAGGAGAGAATTTAAGCTAGAAAAAATATGGGGTGTTACAATATCTCCCCCTTGGGAACATTCGGCATCGAATGTGGAAAATTAGGCTGAAATTACTGAGGAATCTGAGGTTATAAGCTATCATGCACAACTAAAATAAACTGTATGACTGAATCTCAATGTAGTGAGCTACTGAACTGATCTGTGAGTACATGAACTTACATAAAAATATCCATATGGCTAAGATAGAAACGAGAGAGACAAGTTATGGGTAACAATTCCCTTAGGCTAGATCTAATTTCGTGAGAAAAAGATGAGAGGTTTATGACGTGAAAACTCCATGAAAACTTGGGGCATTACAACATCTCCCCCTTGGGATCGTTCATCCCCGAATGATACTGATTTGGTTGAAATAGTAGGAAAAGACTGAGATGATACGCAGGATACTTATGAACTGAATTATGACTTAATATCTGAATCTGAAACTAATGCATAATGCATATACTGAGCTGAATCTGTAATTTATATGGATGCGAACAAACTACCTCTTGAAATTGCCATACTCATGAAATTTTAGGTAGTAAGACTAGACTAAATTGGAAGATGAAAAACTGTGGAAATTTGTCTGTCAGACTGTTAAGCTGGATTGCTGGCTATACGGACTGAATCATACCGAACGCTCATACCCTGATGGAGTATTTCTTCAACACCTTTCTAAGAAATTTCTAATGCTATTAGAGAGTAAAAAACTGTGGACATGATCTGGACAAAACATCTGAATAGGAAACTACAACATTGCTACGACTCTATAACATGGAACTTAGACCTATAAATCATAAGTCAGGATAGAATTTCTGGCCTTTAGCAATGAAACTTCTTACTTTAAAGCTTAGCAACACTTCTCAAACACTCCCTCAACTATATTATTCCCCTCAAATACCATACACGCTTGATTCAACTTATAATTCTCGCATGGCATTGATATATTCATCTACTAAATTCTAACTGAACCATATTTTCTCATCGTGGTCAAGCCTAACTCATGATCACAAGGTACTATACCTAACACCATAACACTAGTCTAAACTATGGATTCAATAACCCAAGCATTGTAATAACTACTCCTCTCTAAGATAATTCTTTTTATCACTTCTATAACAAAATTCAACCTCTTATTAGGAAATGTTTAGCACACAACGCGCCCATCCAATTATATATCAACTTAACGTTCAATCCTATCTTCATAACCACATGTGCACTTCTAAACAAATACTCATAAGAGCATCTTTATCATATTCTCTAATACCTCTATCAATAACAAATTCCATGCACTATTCAATTCTTAGGATGACACACATAAAATATTCTCAACTAACCAAGTCATACACAAGAAATTAAACTTCACCTCAAAAATTCTTTCAAACTTATAGACTTACATAAAACCATCTTTCAACCATTTTTCCCAACATAACACATTTACTCTTTCCCATCTACACAATTGCTCATCATCACTATCTTGACCTGGGGGAGGTCACTGAAAGATTGGAATGTTACAATCCAGAACATGAAGGGATACTAAGCATAGCTTGACACTTTGTCGTGGCCTGAGGAATAGAGGGTTCACGATATGGAATCATTAAAGAGATCGAGTCTAAGGGCGTACATGATATAGATCTGGACTTCGCTTGATTGTTAAAAGTGTTGCACGAGTACTGTGACTGAACATACTATAAAGTATGAGTAGATATTGGAATAACTGAAATACCAACACTAAAATAAGAATGGGTTGAGTCTCATCCTCGTCGTATGATGTTCTAAACTACACTGGCATCACTACTAGAATCGAAAAGTCTGACTTTGTTACTTATTCTATCATCTCCTTCTTAGTTTTAAGCAATCACTCTAAGCCGGTGGAACCCCCCTACTAAACTCTAAACTGGACTACACTCGCTGCACTCTAGAGTCTGGAATACAACAATACACGTAAATAATAAACTTACTCTGATAGACTACACCTGAAAGTGTAAAACCCATTTCTACTACTTCCTTCCGAGGTACAACTCTATCTTTCTATAGCCCTCACTAGTCACTATATAATATCTGGAACACTTACTAACTTAGAATCTTCATGAGTATCACTACATCCTGAATTTACACGATCTAGAGCTTCAACTCTCATTTCTATAAGGTTTCAAACTTAGATTCTAACACTTAACATAGATGTCTTAACCTTTAATAAACCATGCTGCTTTCGTCATAGCCTACTAATATCTCATCTCTAAACTTATATCACTAAACCATGAGAATTAAGATCATATCAAAAATGCTCAACATCATCAATTAAAACTCCTTAACTTAGGTATTTAGAACACTATATACCATCTAACTAGTCTTCTTCCACTTAGTAACTCAATGGTACTACCAACCACACAAAAAAATAATAACCTTAGAAAATAAAGCAACCCTATATCACCTTGGGCATACTCCATCATCATTCATACAACATCATACTTAATTATGATGGACTCAAACTCTTGTACATACTGTTCAAGCCTACTAGATCACTTCCATATAACTAGCACCACTAACCAAGGAAAATATTACATCCACCTCGATGACCAATCAACTGTTTAAACTTAATGTCTAGTGATAAACATGATTTAACAACCCACCTTACATACTATTCTCACTTGGAAGCTATAAAATAAAACATCAAGAAATATTAGTCCGGTAGAACTTCATAATAATAGTGGTCGGGTAAAATACCTATCTCATTATGATCAATTAGCACATACTACTTCTACACATCACTACTATTTACCCATCTATACACCTAAATTACAATCATAGCTCTATAGGTTTCAACTAAAATCCTTTTTGTAACCTCATGGAAAGCCCAAATTAATGATACTAAACCACCAAACACTTCAGTAATATTCTATAATTTTCTAACACAACTAATATAATTAATAACTCCTTCCATACATCAAACAAACAACAATTCTCCTTAACTAATAACTCCTTCTCTACCTCCATTAAACTAACACATAAGGGACTATCACCTCAACCCATCTCGACAACATGCACGAGTTTATCTCTATACTTCTTATCAATCTTCATTCCCGCTTTTCTTGTCACTACTCTTCTATACTCATACTTTCAACTATAATAAGCTTCTACTATTCATAAATCATAACACAGAAGTTCACAATACCCCCCGAATTCACACTTTATTTAACAATCTAGGTTCACACTATCTCATCTCATAAGCATTATATGAATACATATCTAATTCTGTCTCAACTGAACAACTCATAAGGATAAGATCATAAACTTTAAACTCAAGGAACTTAACACACTAGGGAGCTCCTCTCAAGTCCCTTCTGTGACTTCTAAAGTTTCTGCTAGTAAATCTGAGAGCATTATTTGAGGAGAAACTGGAACTTGCTAATTATGTTATCTCATGAATAATAAATAGATGAGGAATTTTGAGGTAACACATGAATAGATAGAAAATTCTAAGAAAACAACTTTACTGCAAGATCTAGAGTAGGAAAGAAAGGAAACTTTTCTTAAATGCCTTGTAACCTCTAAAAAAAAAGTACAAACGTCTTCGTACCATTCTGCAAGACTCTACTAGACACGGCTTCACAGAAACCCTAGGACACTTGAACCCTGTGCTCTGACACCAAGTTTGTAATGCCCCAAAAATGGTCCCGAGATGCCACATGGTGCTTAGGGCCATTAGTGATCCCAAGTTAAACCTTCTACTGGTATAACTCATAAGCAACTAAATAAAATACATAAATCTGAATGAAATAAGTGGAAGATGACTCTTTTCTAAATCTGATCAGTACAGAATAAAAATTAAATGATTACAACCCTGCTTTTACAAAATAACACCGGATTCAAATACATTAACTCTACTGACTATCTATGAAGCCTCTACTAGTATTGACTATAGGTAGCCGGGACATGACCCCAGCTATCCCAAATCAATACGGCTGAATAAAGAAAAAATAAAATACTCTCAAACTATGACTTACTTAAGCCCTTTAATCAAAAAGACTCATCACCTGCTGACTTGAAGCTGCAAACTATCTGAATATGGTATGCCTGCTAAAACTGAAATGATACCTACATTATGAGATAATGTAGCACATAGAGGTATATATGGATCAATACTTTAAGGATGTATTGAGTATACGGTGGAGAATGCATAAGTAAAAACATCATCTCATCATCATAATTTGTAAAACAATACATGCTAAATGTAAATGAATCACATAAACTAAAATATCTGAAATACTAAAAATAATAATCATGAGAAGCAAGTCATGCTTTATAAATCTAGTGAGTCATAACATTTAGTTCTAAAAGTTGTACTTGTATTCTCTCTTTAAATCATGATGTTTAAGTGTATAAAGGACTCACTCTTAAATCTGAAAGCTGAAAACTATAGCTAATATCTTTTTGTAAAGCATAATCTGAATTAAGTTGAGCCTTTACACTTAGTTTTCTAAAAGCTTTTCTATTATTATTTTCAATTAGATAAAATACTTTATCTTAAGGCTTTAAATCAATAGACTATTTTAAGAGTAGGGGACCTCTTTTGGGAAGTTCTTATAACTGACATAAACCATGTGAGCATTCATGGAGTCCAACGTCTTTCCCATATTGGGGAGAGTTGTTCTACTCTTGCCATTTTAATAGAACTTCTTAACTTAAGTGATCACACTATTAGTCATCCATATAGAAATGGGAATAATCTTAATCCTATGGTGGCATGTAGTTCAGGGACATAAAACCTTGGTAACATACCCATCTCGGTGATAAATACTACTCTCATTCTTATGCTCAAGATCTTAAGAAATCCACTTCAAAAATAGCACAAGGGTTTACAAGAAAACCAATTATGCTTTTTTTTTAAAATCTGAAGTTATATGAACAATGTGGATTCTTTATCTTAGCTTAGGACCAAAAGGTCAAATCTTTGTCAAAAATCTGAGAATAATCTTATCATAGGGTACTCATAGCACAAACAATCTTGAAATAGCTATCTTTAATTAGGGCTTAATGACTCTTGCATTAAACTCATGTCAAAACATCAAAATGTTCATGCTTGATAATGTAAATATTGATAAATCAACTCAAAATCTGGAAATTTCTGCCATATGCATGAAAATATGAACATAAACATGAAAATCAACTTGTAAATCACTTGACATCTCATAATCTTATAAAATATCAATATTGGATATAAACCCTAACTTTAATTTCTTGGAAAATCACATTAAATTTAGTAAATTTGTAATTAAAATAAATTTTTGGGCATAGGGATGAAAGAATTATCCTTGTTAAAAAACCCCATATACCTTGATTGAGATTAAATGAAGAAACTTAATCTATTGATTCCTATTTGAGTTCTTGGAGATGAGTTCTTGATTACCTTGCCTTGGGAATCCTCAATTTGGAGCTTTCTTAGAGAATCTATGGAGGATTTTTTATTTCTTATAGAAGAAGCATTGGAGCTTTAGGGTTTTTTTTTAGGAGAGAATGGATGAAATTGGGTATAAAGTACTTAGAATAGGATTAAATCTTATGTTTGGACAGATTAGGGGCTTGGGAATTGACCAAAATACCCTCTTTAAACCTCTAAACGAAACTGAAAAACGTAATATTTTTCTGAACTGGGTGGCCACCGCGACATGCCATTATCGCGGTGTCTATGTAGAATTTGGAAAATTGGAAACTGGGGAGACTCCGTGACACACCACTATCGCGGTGTCCCTTTGGAATGTCCTTTTGGCTACCTCCGTGATGCACCATTATCATGGAGGCTTACTGAAAATTACCAAATGTGTAATGGGACTCCTTTGTGGCACACCATGATTACGAAACTTCACTGGAAAGTGAAAATTGTGATTTTTTTCCTTCCCCGCGACGTGCTGAGAGTCCAGGTGGCACATTGTTAACTTAAAAATGCTCTAACTTCTCAACCGAGTGTCGGATATGGGAGAATTTGGTATCGATGGAAAACTTATTCAATTTTCCACATAATGGAAATTCAAAATCTTGAAAATTCCATATGCATAAAATGGAATTCATTTTTGAAGCTAGTCCTTGACATTTTAGGAGCAAATTTAAGCTAGGAAAAAGTATAGGGTGTTACAGTTCTCATTGATAATACATTGCTTAGTGTAAATTTCTTGATCATGTATAGTTATGACATTAAATTCAGTTGTGGAGGCCAGCTTAAATTTAAATAAATTTCCATACATATTTCCAAAACCCATGACTTTATTGTCTTTCAAAAGTTTATTGTAGACAAATGAAAATTAAAATCATAACTAAACATGGATAGTCTAGAAAAAGAAATTAAATTCTTAAAATATGATGGAAAAAATATTTTCTTAATCCAATGAAAAATCATCTTTTAGAAAATGATCCTATAAGTCCCCACATGTGATGCCATCCTATTGCCAGAATAAATATTTTGTTCACTTTTCATCGGTTTTCTGCATGATTTTGGCAATGTGAGTAGTCGAACTAGAATCGATCCACCATGTATTATCAGAAACTTCAATTAAATTAGATTCATAACATACAAAGGTAAAATTACCTTTCTTCTGGAGCCACTTCTTGTATTTCAGGTAACTTTCTTTCGGTGTCCCTTCTTTCTGCAGAAATGGCAAGTGTCTTTGTCAAGACTGTCCTTCTTCTTCATAGGAATATTTTTTCCCTTTATTGCATTTTTCTTATCATAAGTTACTAAATTTTCACTTTTTGGTATCTCATGCTTCAACCTCTCTTCTTCTTGCACACACATAGTCAAGAGTTCATTGATTAACCATTTATCTGTATATGTGTTGTAAGATATCTTGAACGGACCATACTTTGTAGGAAAAGAGTTGAGAATAAAATGCATAAGAAATGGTGAGGATATATCAACCTCAAGAGACTTGATTTTAGTAGCAATATCTCTCATTTCCATAATATGTTCACGTACTGTATGACTTCTATCAAATGTCATACTTGAGAGCCTCTTCATAAGGGTTTTCGTAAACACCTTATCAGAGCTTACAAATTGTTCATCAATTGCCTTCATGTAAGCTTTTACATTATTGTTGTTAGGGATAGAACCCCTAATGCTTTGACTTATATGAGACTTTATGAGAATTAAGCTCAAGAGATTAGATCACTCCCACCGTTCATAAAAAGCCTTAGCCTCTGGCGTACTTGATTCTGTGGATTTAGATGGTTCTTTCACATGAAGTGCTAGATCCATATCCAAACACCCTAAAGTGAGAAGGACTTTCTCCTTCTATTCAGTAAGTTGTTACCAGACAACATTAGAATTCAAGCATTTTTGTTAAAGAGAGCAGTAGAAAAAGTTGTGTTAACTGTAAAACAAAGATACACATACAAAATCTATGAAATACATAACTATCAAAATGAATCGCGTAAATACCGATTCTTAAGTAAATTCTAAACCTTCCTATGGGTAGAGGTTGCACTCATGCATAGAATTACTTAACTTTATTAGACTAGTAAATCGAATAAAACTAAAAAATAATCCATACTTGTGGGCATAGTATAATTTTTAAACAGAAAGCTTTACTATCTATTCCAGTTAATCTAACCAATTAGTTATCTCCCTGTGGGGTAAGGTTACTATTTTGATAAGATAATAGGACTTTATTAGATGTCATTATTATATTTCAATTACTTAACTTTATGTGATTAAATAAATTATTTTTTATATCATATGCTCGGGATGTTGTGGCTAACCCAAACATATGATAAAAAGAACTCAGAATGACATCTCATAATAGTTAATTTTAATAATTAACTTAAACAAAGTGTAATTCTTAAAATATTAAAGAGGATTGATTAGGAAGAGTCTACATCAAAGCAATCCATTGTATAAAGCATCTTTTATTAATAAAAAAAACGTACAACAAAGAAATAGGTTGAGCCTACATGTCCTTCGTTAAAACGATGATTCTTCAGCCATAGTGATAATAGTTTGTATACGATAAGGGAATAGGTTGAGCCTACATATCTCCCATTCATATTTCTTATAATTAGTCAAGATATTATAATAAGAATATGATATAACAATTAAATGTACAATTAAAACAATACTACTATTTGTGAATATAACGAAATACTAAACAACATGGCTAAAGTTGGCTCTGATACCACATGTTAAAATTTCAACACATACACGAGCCAATGTGTAGCGGAAAAATAAATAGAAATGTATTGTCAGCCATTATTATTCAAGTGTTGTGAAGAATCACCTTTGTCAAAACCTTAAAAAAAAAAAGGGAAGAGACACCTAAGGATTTTCTAGCGTATGCCTATCTAAGGTATGCCAAACTGATGGAGTCATAGGCGTATTTATAGGTAGGCTAGGGATTCTTAGGCAAATAACTTTAACCCTAGGGACTTTCATAGGTATTTCTTGCCATCCTCACATCCTAGGGTCAATCATTGGAATATGTAATTTCAAACATAAATCAAAACCCCACAACACATGAACATGAATTTCAATTCAATTTAAATCATGAACATTCATAAATACACAAATCTTGGATTTTGAAAAGAGATTCTTGAGCTTCATGGGTGAAAGGGACCGATGAATCAACACATGACATACCTGGGTGGATGATTTCTTGAAGATTGGTGGAGGAAAGCTTGAATTCTTGACTTGAAATTAAACAGCTAGGGTTTCTTGTTCTTGGGGATTGATCTTTGAGAGAAACCCTAATTTGGTGTTATAGATGGATAATGAACTTGTAAGCCTTGATTTGATATTATTAGGGGTTAAAATAGTTGGAAAAAGACCTAAATACCCTTTTAAAAATGACTTTAAAATAACTGAATAAACTATGTGACGGTGAGAGCGAAGGTCCATCGCTAGGTCGACGGTCTGTCGGTCCTGACCGTCGCACCTGGGCAGAATAGGGGTTCTCTGTCTCTGTTGCGACGGCTTGGGCAACGGTCCGTTGCTAGCTCAAAATTCTATCAACCTGAGTTGTCGTCCTTCCACAGAAGGTGGTCTCACTGCCTCTACTGTGATAGTTTGGGAAATGGTTCGTAGCTAGCTCGATGGTCTGTCGGCCCTCATCATCGCACCTGGGTAGTTTTGACTGCTTTCTATAAAATGACCATAACTTTCTACCCCGATACCGGATTTGGATAAAATTGGTATCGTTGGAAAGCTAATTCAATTTCCCACATGATAAAAAGTGAAAATATTAAAAATTCCATGTATATAAAAGTAGATTTATCTTTCAAAGTAAGTTTCTAACATACTTGGGATGATTTCAAGCTAGGTAAAAGTACGGGGTATTACAATATCTCCCCCTTGAGAATATTCATCATTGAATGAGACTGAGTGAGAGGGGAGAAGATAAACTGACGTACATACTGAACATGAATAACTAGAACATGATCTCATAACTGACATGACTGATAACTGAATATATCATACCAAACATGCATATCTATCATACCAAACATGCATATCTGATGCATGTGTAACTGATTCATAAATGCATGACTGAGTGTTCTAATGAACCAAGGTTCTCACAATGAGAATACATGCCTGATGCACGATTATATAACTGAACTGATACATAAATGCATCACTGAATATGCAATGGTATTTAATACCAAGTTTATAATGGAATTCTGAACATGAAATGGATACCAATCTTGTCACTGAAACCTGAACATAAAATGGACACCAAGCTTGTCACTAAAACCTGAACATGAAACTGAATAAGCTTAAGGAGAACTGTTACCTTAATCCAGGTCTGAGTTTGTAGGGAAGAGGTGAGGATACTTGGTACGCATGTCTGCTTCTGCTTTCCAAGTAGCTCCCTCAACGAACTGATTCCGCTAAAGATCTTTAAGTAGAGGAACTTCTTTGTTCCTCAATAATAGAAGTTGTTCTGAATATCTATGCCCCTAACAGGGACTACGACTACTGGGTTACCTATGCATTTCTTAAGCAAGGAGACATAAAAGACTGGATGCACTGAAGCTAGATCTAAAGGTAACTCAAGCTCATAAGTTACCTTGCTAAAACAACTGAGAATTTTGAAGGGACCGACATTTCAGGGACTGAGCTTTCCCTTCTTGCTGAATCTCTTTACTCCATTCATAGGAGAGATCCTTAGATAGATAAAGTCACTAATCCCGAACTCGAGATCCTTTACTAAATAGGAACATGGGAACATGACTGAGTCTGTAATGTGTGACATATACTGAGTATCATAAATTGAACTGAACTATTGCGTACATGGCTTACGGCTGAGATTGGAGCTTGAGGGTCCACCTAAGAGTACCCACTACTCTAAAATAGGTTCCTTACATGAAGAAGGAATGACATATTTAGGTAATAAAAGTTCAGGGGATTATAGTGTATCTCCCCCTTGGGACACTACGTCTCTCATAGAATGCTGACTTGGCTGAGATACTAAGGAGATACTGGAAAGATGCACAGAACACCCACGAATGGAATCACAACTGAATATCTGGGATCTGAGACTAAGTCATGAAACATGAACTGAGCTAAACACGTGACTACTTTATTGATCCATCTTAGGATAGTTACATCCATGAGACTTCGAATAGTGCGAATTGGTGGACAGAATAGGAAAATATGTGAATTTTTTTTCTGACTGTCGAACTAAAGTACTAGTTGTTTAAACTAATTCCTACTAATTGAATCATCTGATATGCTGACTGACTGATGGCTGAGCACTGGGCATATAAGACTGAACTGTACTAAGTCTGAATAACTAGACTGAGAATATGGAGTTTTTATGAATATGAGAAAGGGACAAACTAAGTAACATGAGATAGATGAGCATGAATTCATGAAATACTTGTATTGTATAAGAATACAAGACCAGGCATATAACATGATTCAAAAACATTCTGTAAGCTGAGGTACTGAAACACTGATAGCATGTGTAACTGATAACTTTATGCTATGGTCAAGCAAATCCAAAATTGGACTGTGTTAATGATCTAATTTTTGAACTGAGACTGAGGCTGATACTATATCTAATACCGTAGCAGAGACTGTAACTAAATTTGTAATTGAGACTTATACTGGGACTGAATGCTGGTTTTTAATAATTGAGGTTTATACTGGTACTGAAGTACTGAATTCTGATGGCTAAGTAATTAATAACTGAAAGCCATGGTCCTATAGGACTATATGAGTCCTTTACTGAATACTGATTACTAAACTGACGTTGTAACTAAGGCCTGAGAGACGAAATATTGACACCACAGATTCATTGAGGGATCTAGACTGAGGTTATATATAACATAACCTGAGTTTAGATAATCACTAAGAGTGGAACATAAGCTATGTGGGATGAGCATACTGTAAAGAACGATATGAGTACATGAGTCGTGTGCTGCATGACCTGATTCTGAAGGTTCTGTATTCATAGGACATGATCTGTACTATTGAGTAAACTGGAACTCCTTATACCAGGAACTAGAAATGCATATGATTCTATGGAAGGTGTGTAAATATAAGTTGTGTTCATGGAACATAATTCGTACCGTGGAGTAAAATGGGACTTCTTATACTGGGAACTGAAATCGTACATAATTTTCACTAATGTGTACAAATATGTGCGATGATCATGGAGCTAGCAGGTAGGACATGAATATATATCATAATAATTGATGGGTTTTGAGGATCTGTAATACTATTTTGAAATGGTCTGCATGATTATGTTCACTTCAGGGATAGACGAGGATGTCATCTATGAAGACTATCACAAACTTGTCCAAGTAATGCTTGAACACATAGTTCATCAAGTCCATGAAGGCAGCTGGGGCATTGTTAAGACCAAAGTACATGACTAAGAATTTGAAGTGACCATACCGAGTCCAAAAAGTTGTTCTTGGAATGTCACATTCTCTAACTCTGGGTTGATGATAGCCTGATCTGATGTCCATCTTAGAGAAATATCTGGCACCCTGAAGTTAGACAAACAAGTCATTGATTCTGGGAAGTGGATACTTATTCGTAACCATGACTTTATTGAGTTGAAGGTAGTCTATATACATTCTAAGAGAGTCGTCTCTCTTTCACACGAATAGAACTAGTGCACCCCATGGGGAAACACTGGGACTGATGAATCCCTTATCTAAGAGATCCTTCAATTGTTCTTTTAGTTCTTGAGTTTCGCTGGTGTCATTCTATATGGAAGAACAGATAAAGGATGAGTATCTGAAAGAACATTAATGCTAAAGTTTATTTCCCTTTTGGGAGGAACTCTGAGAAAATATTTAGGAAACATATCTGAATATTTATTCACTACTGAGACTGATTCAAGACTGGGAGTTCTGGAACTAGAGTCCTTAACATGAACAAGATGATAAACATATCCTTTAGATATCATTTTCCATGCTCGAAGGTAGGAAATAAGCTGACCTCTGAAAACTGAAGTACTACCCTTCCACTCTAGGACGGGTTCATTCGAGAACTAAAACTGGACAACTCTATTTCTACAGTCGACTGTGGCATAGAAGGAATGAAGCCAATCCATTTTGAGAATGACATCAAAATCAGTCATCTCTAATTCAACTAAGTCTGCTGAGGTGACTTTCTGAAATATTATGACTGGGCATTTCCTGTATACCTATCGGGCTATGATAGTTTTACCCACTGGATAGATACTGAGAAGGGCTCTGCTAGAATTTTGAGACTGACTCTGAAATCAACTGCTAAATAGGGAGTAACAAAAGACAAAGAAGCTCCTGGATCTAGCAAGACGTAAATATGTACATGAAAGATCTATAACATACCAGTAACCCCATCAGGAGAATTTTCCTGATCCTTTCAGAATTGAAGAGCATAGAGTCTATTTAGACATTGCCTATTGGTAGCACTAGAGGTGGCACCCTACTATTCGGGCGATCGGACTGAGCTGAGGAACAGTTATGCTGACCCTAAAAACCTAACTAAGGACAATCTCTGACTCTGTGGTTTGGCTTTCCACATCCGAAACTAACATCGTTGTCATCTCTATAAATACCCTGATGGTTCTTACCACAAATCTGACAAAGGGGATGGGTTCGATCACTTCTAACACTGCCCTGAGATTTAAGCCCTGGCGCCCTATCCCTATTGCCACCTCAGAATTTTGGTACTGGAGCACTGACTGGACAAGGGGTTGGAATAATAACCTATTAATTGCTCTAAGCTACTACTGAGTAAGATAAATTGAGGGAGTCGATTTTGAATTCGCCATGAAAGGCATGCTCGTCCAGGGAATCTGTCTGAACAGGCAAAGGTACTGACTGATTTCCAATTCTCCTTTTGATAGCCCTTTTGGGAGACATATTCTATAAATAAAATAGAAGAACGGATTAGACTGGGAGTTTATATTTAAGCTTATACTCACTGGCACGACATGAATACTGAAAGAAGAAAAACTGTTCCTAAAACATCTCATAGCCTTCTGTCCATAAGTGTGGTGCACAACACACCCATGCACAACACTCTACTAGATGTGGCTTTTCAGACTTCCTAAGACACTGTTGAACCTTAGGCTCTGATACCAAGTTTGTAATGCCCTGAATCTGGTACTCAAAATGCTACACGGTGCTCATGACCCCGAAGGATCATAAGCTAACCCATGACTGATATATGTACCTAAATACTGTATAATATACTGTATAAATATGAAAATAAAAGTTGTAAGTCCGTAATGTTTAAAACTATAACATAACTGATAAAACATAATATCTGGAGGAGGTATGAAATAGCAAAGACAACTAAAATAACTGTCTGAACATGCTAGTCTAAAAGCCTCTAAACTATCTGAATAAAGAGTTGATGGGACATGTCCCCAACTAACTTCAACTACTGAAATAAATTAATTAATGAGATAATAAAGTAATGGTCATGTCCTCGAAGGATGAGGACTCACTGCTAACTCTAACTGCTAAGGTTGGAATGCTACTGATGCTCTGGAGCTCATGCATCTGAACCTATGGTATAAAATACCATAGCGCAAATGCGTCAGTATGCTTGAATGTATTGGTATGCATATGAGGTAGGCTGAATGCAATGTTTCACATGCATGAACTATACTAACTGACTGGATAACATGAATGTGAGAATGTATACATGAATACATAATAATTGTAATTGCGTTCATGATAACATGATTACTGAGTTTGAGTACTGATAACATGAGATACTGAGCGACTGTATCTAATAGTCTAGGTTCTGATGGAACTAGATGAGTTTCGTACTATTCTGAGTTGACTGTATCTGATAGTCCTAAAATTTAAAGAACTATCTGAGTTCTTTTACTGAGATTAAATGACTATGTTTGATAGTCCTGATCTGTAACTGAAACTGTGAGAAATAGTCCTTTAACCGACATGCCCCTAATAAAATATTATAGCTGAGTTGGGATCTAATTTGTTACCCCAATTGGAAGGATATCAATACTGTGCCACTAGTAAGAACAAGCTGTGAGTGACCCTCATCTAACAGGTACTCTAATGAGAATGACGGGACCCTCATCTAACAGGTTAAGCCACCTTATCTACCCTCATCTAGCAGGTTTGATATCTCAACCTACGCTGGCTACGTAGTTCTGGAGCGCAAGGATTGTTTCTAAGAATCACACCCTCTACTCGCCGGTGAGTTCCCATCCTTGGCTCACTCGGTGCTGAATCCTATTCTCATCTGAATAGACACTGAACAGAATATACTGGACTGAACTGGATTGAGTTTCACTGAATTTCGTTGACTGATAGAATGTTATTGAGATCTGATAACTGACTGAGATTACTGAGATTACTGACATTACTGAGATTACTGAGGTTACTGGACTGATACTGAATTTACTGAGTTTTCCTGAGTCATGTAACTGATTGAATTCTGCTGATCATGGCTTGACTAAGATTATCATGAAAACATGACACTAATTCTAGGCACATAGCTAAATTTTTGAGTATAAGTACCCCCAGGACTCGATGGGAAGAAACTGACAAAGCATGACTTTCTTGAATACACGACCAACATCAACAATCCATAATATAATAAGTTTGAAATTTCATGAAGTACAAGTTCTAAAGTACCACAATGGCTACACATATATCCATAATTCATTGACTAAGACATTTCATCAAACACTTGACATGCATGAACTTGTACATGAATGGGGATTTCATATTCTTATCCTAGTATGACACTTTTCCTTCACATAGGCATTTAATCAAACACATAGGGAGCATGCTTTGGTTATACAATCATCATCAAACTTGTAAATTGAAGGGTTTATTATGAATACTAAGCAAATCCTCACATCCTAGGGTCAATCATTGGAATATGTAATTTTAAACATGAATCAAAACCCCACAACATCATGAACATGAATTTTAATTCAATTTAAATTATGAACATTCATAAATACACAAATCTTGGATTTTGAAAAGGGATTCTTGAGCTTCATGGGTGAAAGGAACCCATGAATCAACACATGACATACCTGGGTGAATGATTTCTTAAAGATTGGTGGAGGAAATCTTGAATTATTGACTTGGAATTAAATAGCTAGGGTTTCTTGTTCTTGGGGATTGATCATTGAGAGAAACTCTAATTTGGTGTTATAGATGGATAATGAACTTATAAGCCTTGATCTGATATTATTAGGGGTAAAAATGAGTGGAAAAAGACCCAAATACCCTTTTAAAAATAACTTTAAAATAACTGAATGAGTTATGCGATGGTGGGTGCGATATTCCATTATTGGGTCGATGGTCCGTCGGTCTTAACCATCGCACTTGGGCAGCATAGGGGTTCACTGTCTCTGCTGTGAAGGCTTGGGCGATGGTCCATCGCAAGCTCGATGTTCCATCGGCCTGAGTCATCACCCTTAGGCAAAAAGTAGTCTCACTGCCTCTGCTGCAATATTTTGGGTGACGGTTCTTCGCTAGCTCGATGGTCCGTCGGCCCTCATCGTCACATCTGGGTAGTTTTGACTACTTTCTATAAAATGGCCATAACTTTCTACCCCGATACCGAATTTGGATAAAATTGGTATCGTTGGAAAGCTAATTCAATTTCCCACATGAAAATGTGAAAATCTTAAAAATTCCTTGTATATAAAAGTGAATTCATCTTTCAAAGTAAGTTTCTAACATACTTGGGACGATTTCAAGATAGGTAGAAGTACGGGGTATTACAATAGTGAATGTCTACTTTACCATATATAGTGAATATTTACTTTACCATATATAGTGAATGTCTATTTAAGCAAAAGTTAGAAACCCCAATGTTAGTTTTCTACTATAAATAATGGGGTTTACCTTCATTGTAATTCACCCATCAAGAAATTCTCATGAGAAATAAAGAAGTCTTCTCTATTCTCTCTCAATTCTTTTTGTTCTTTATTTTATATTTCATAACACATTATCAGCACGAGACTCTGTCAAATAAGGTGAGATTATAAATCTAAAGGTAATTTCAAGGTTAGTAATTCCTTATTGTCACACCCCCGGTTTTCACCGCATCCGACCCCGCTAGGGAGTTGGTTTTAGAGAAAATGGGTTTTCCAATTAAAGTGACGTTTTGAAAAGGGATTATTTTATTTACAGAGTCGCCACTTAGAATTGAGTCTGGGTGTTCCAAGTCACCTTATTGAATCCCTATTCAAAAGAAAATGACTCTTCAATTTTTATTTTTTCGTCTGCGAACTAGAAATCCGGATAAGGAATTCTATTGACCGAGGGGAAGGTGTTAGGCACCCCTCGAGTCCCATGGTTCTAGCACAGTCGCTTTAATGACTTATGTCTGGCTTAAATTAATCTTTTGGATACATAATATTTGTCGGCCTAAAAGCTACTTACATCCTACTTTGAATTTATTTTAAATTATTTAAAACTGCATTGATGTGTGGCTTACCGATAGTAGTACTTTTCGGCCTTACCATGAGTTTTGGTACATTTCACGTGCCTTTGAGTCATTTATGAATCGTCTCCATTTTCGTAGTCTAAATAAGCACCTAATAGGTTTGAAATTTACCCACCCAATTCAATCGATTTCAAACGGTAGGTCAATTTATTATAACGAATGGTCGGTAGCAGGGCTTTCCAACTTCATCGTTAATTTTCACTTATGTTAAACTTTGAACATTTATTCTTCTATACTTCGTAGATTTAAACTTAAAAATTGGAGAAACTCTATCGTTTGATATCTAAACCCAAAGTTCTTTTTTATTTATTTATTTATTTTCTTTTAAAA
>NW_025890018.1:0-5812 GCF_002878395.1 Capsicum annuum | reverse complement strand
GAGTCTTCTGAGATACTGTATATTCGGAGATGCGGTATACGCTCCCGGGCTTGAGATACCAGAGATGCGGCAATGCTCCTGGGAAGGATTCTGTAGTCACCCATGATTTAGGACGGAAAGAGACCAACAGTGAGGCCGGAAAGCCCTGCTACCAGTAAAGTTGTCCCTTACCGACTCGAGTTGTCCGCTCGTTTCATTGACAGTCTAGATACCTAACTCCACCAGGTTAAACCTAACATAACTGGACTTAGACATGGCTATCCCTAATAGACTGCGTTCTATTTGTATCATGTGTATTTTTGACTTAGTGGGGCTCGACCCTGGGGTTGGGTCCGTCTAGGTCAGTTGTCACCTTTTGAGACCATCATGTACATTTTATGTGCTACTTGTTGCATTATAGGAAACGCCATATCGAATGTTGACCGGCTTTTAAGTGAATTAATTGATCTGAAAAAGGGGTTAAATAAAAAATTTTAAGGATTTATTTTAGAAAATATATAAGATTTTACATAGAACTTTTTTTTTTGTAAAGATTAAGTCGTTTTAACGTCGTGGTCTCGTTATGTCCGTTTTCTTTGGTTTTAAAATCTTTCTCAGGAATATCATAGAGCCCATTTTTGTCAAATATTTTAAATAATTTGGTCCACTATTTTATTTTAATAATTTAATTATTTCTGATCTGTCTGGTTCAAATGTCATCAAATTATTGTTTCTACTCTAGGATGTTTTAGAAGACTTGTATACTTCCTGTTTTGTCAGTTATTATTTTCTCATGCTCATTTTGTAATCTTATTCCGTGTCGTTTCGTCAACTTCTTGCAAAAATTATTTTTATCCTGCCTTAGGAGGTTTAAAATAGAATTCTTATTTGCCATCATTGTCCTATAGGGCAATATGAACTCAGTTGGAAGGAGTGACAAGAGGCCGAAGGATGACGAAGTACCCCATTTCATGGTGTTGGATAAAGTTCCAAAGCTATTGCGGATATGGTATGACAATATGACTGACTATGGACAGGGAGAAGTATATAAACACTTGGGATTTTTGAGGAGTCTGTTGAATGTTGAACCACGAAGAGACGTGATAGAATCTTTGGTACAGTTTTGGGATCCTTCAAACAACGTATTCTGATTCTCCGACTTTGAGCTTACTCCCACACTGGAGGAAATAGGGGCATTTATTGGAAAGGGAAAGAGCCTTCACCCAGGAGAACCCATGATACCAAAACATGTCACTTCCGAAAGATTTTTTGAGCTATTACACATAAAAAAGAAGAACATAGGAGGCTGCCTAGAAAAAGGATGGGTTCGTCTAGAATTTTTGTACGAAAGATATGGTCAGGAAAGGGGATTCGAGTTGTTTAAATCAGAACTTAACAACGGGGGATGCTACCAAACCTGGAAAAAGCACAGTTCTGAAGCATTCATAGTGGCTTTTTTGGGAATCATGGTATTTCCAAAGAGAAGAGGAAAAATCAGCACCAATCTGGCTGCGTTTATTACCGCTTTTGAGAAGAATCCTAAGGTCACCCTCGTGCCCATGATTTTGGCAGACATTTATCAGGCCCTGACGATGTGCAAAAGTGGAGCGGACTATTTTGAAGGATGTAACATTCTATTGCAGTTATGGATGCTCGAGCATATTCATTACCATCCATTTTTTGTGGATTTTTGAGTTGAGTGGAATGATTATATCAAGGGCCATGAGAAGAGGATGGAGAACCAAAACTTTCCCGAAGGAATAAGAGCTTGGAAGGAGTACTTGGAGGGGTTGACGGCAGAGAAGATAGTATGGAATTATCATTGGTTCCTCTCAAAAGAGGTGATATATATGTCTACTTTCCGACCCTTCATCGTCTTAATGGGTCTCCGAGGTGTTCAGCCCTATGTGCCACTAAGAGTCATGCGACAATTCGGTTGATGTCAGCATATACCGCCAGTCGAGGATATGAAAGAGTTCATGTACGCATTCCTTCCTTACATCCCTCTAAGGAAGACTGAGATACTTAAGATCTAGGGAGGATGCGTACTTTTGGGTTTCGATCACATGGTGGAAGACCGCGACAAGGGCGAGGTAGACTATTGGTCTCTGCCATGGTTTCATGACCAGCCTCCTCCTAAAGCTATGCCAGAAAGGTCGGCCAGAGAGCCAGTGGATCGAGAAGCGGAGATCGAAGTCAGAATTAAGCAGGCTCGATGAGAGGTAGAAGAGAACTATCAGTCTACTTTGCACGTCCTAAATAATGATTTGGAAAGGGCTAGAGAAGAATTGGTTCACCATGAGGCGAAATTTGAGGCCAGAATTAGGTCGGTTCGTAAGGAGATTGAGAGAGAGAACCGTGTTGCCATGCATGCCCTACAAGAAGACCTGGATATTGTCACCGGTGCTATGGAGCAACAATCGAGTGTTTTTGAGAAAGAGAAGGCCTCGCTGATAAGTACACAGTCGAAGCTTCGGGCTTAGCTAAAGCTTCCATGGAACGGGAAAGAGAAATAGCGAGACGCTTCACGACTTTTCAGAAGGAAGTTGAAGCTAAGGAAAATCAGTGGATGACCGAACGACAGGCGCTTCACTATCATATCGATGACCTTTATGAACGAGAAGAAAACCTAAAGCATACCGTCCGCACTACGCAACATTGGGTGCAAAACTGCCATGAAAGTATGATCAAGGCCAGGGGAGAAGTACTTCAGCTCAGTAAAACCTTGATTAATATTTATGCTAAGTATCTTCACCAAGGTGATGAAAATCTGGGCCGTCAGGCACGTGCTCTTGCTCCATATCTGCCAAAAGCATTATCCAGGATCTACTCAAGTCTGAGGGAGGATTAAGTTGCAAGACATCTTTGGAAGGCATCTTGATGATAATTATTAAAGTCCTTGTTTCCTTAGAATTAGTTTCTTTATAGGTTTTTAGTATTTCTCCAGTATTCTGAGTCTTTTCTAGTTTTAGATAATTTTAGTTTCCTTTCATTAAAGCTTTGTTTTAAGAACAGTTGGAAATGCATGGAAAATCTCGCGTTTGTTTCAAGTTTTTATTCTCCTTATTTCTGAATATATATATATATATATATTTACCATATCCATGAACTACGTGATGATCTGATTCATGTAAAACATGATACGTAGGCAACCCTCGGCGGGTGCGATCAAATATTTTTTTTCAAGTTTCAAGTAATAATTTTAAGATGTTGGCATTAAATAATGAGGGTAAAAAAAAAAAAATTAATTCACCAAAGCCGGGATGAAACAAGAGGGTTTTCCTAAGTCCATTTTAGGAAGGAAATTACTTAGGTGCATGACATTTGAGTTAGTTATGAATATTTAAAAAAAAATAAAAAAAAAAATAAAAAAAAAATCTCTAAATCCTAACACATTTGTTTCTGTTTCAAAGAGAGAAAGAATAAGGTGGTTGGTTGTGGTCAAGCTGGCCTCTCACCCGTACAACACAAGGTATAAAGGAAAAAGGAAGATGACTCGGAAATATGGAACAGAATCTGATAATGAAGAAGGTCGAGATCAGTTAGTCCCACGAGAGTTCGCATCTTTGGAGGAGAATAGGTTATTGAAGCAACAAATTGCGCAAATGTATCAGGCCTGGACGAATGGACAAGTCTCGCCTTCCTCGATTCCTGGCCTTTCAGATGCAAATCATCCCAGTTCTGCTCAAGCCCAAGTCGACGATCCACTTTATCCGCCTGGATTTGGTTTATACGCTAATGTGTCTAGCGCTGCTGGCACATCCACCATGCGTCCTCCAAATCCATCATTCACGAACAACCCGCTTTTCATTTCGGCCGTGACAACTAATATAAATCCTCCATCAATGATACAGAATCCTATCAACGAACTAAATCATGATCAAGTCTATCCTCCTGAATTGGCATTCAAACCCGTAAACTCATATCAGCCCACTCATCAGCCTGAGTCTCATATCGTGATTGAGAAGGCTATTATGAATGAAGAACGAGAAGAGATAGTTAGAAAAGTGAGGAGTCTGGAGCAGAGTATGAGAAACATACAAAGATTGGGAGGACACAAAAGCGTCTCTTTCAAAGACCTGTGTATGTTCCCTAATGTTCATTTGCCGATAGGGTTCAAGACCCCTAAATTCGACAAATATAGTGGTCATGGTGACCCAGTGGCCCACTTAAAAAGGTATTGCAATCAACTCAGAGGAGCAGGAGGGAAAGAGGAGCTTCTTATGGCCTATTTCGGAGAAAGTTTGACGGGAATAGCCTCCGAATGGTTTATCGATCAAGACATCTCCCATTGGCACGTTTGGGATGATATGGCTCAAGATTTTGTGCAACAATTTCAGTACAATCTCGATATTATCCCTGAACGCACTTCTCTCGCTAATATGAAGAAAAAACCATCTGAAAGTTTTCGAGAGTTTGCCATAAAATGGAGAGAACAGGCATCTAGAGTCAAGCCGCCACTGAAGGACCAGGAATTGATTAACGTTTTTCTCCAAACTCAAGAGTCCGATTATTTTCATCATTTACTAGCCGCGGTTGGTAAACCTTTCGCCGAAGCAATAAAAATTAGGGAAATGGTGGAGAATGGCATCAAATCAGGAAAAATCATGAGCCAAACCGCCCTCAGGGCCACTATACAAGCCATTCAGAGTGGATCAGGTAGTTTTGGAAATCGGAAGAAGAAGGAGGAAGGATCCATGATGGAATCAGGACCGGGCAATGCCCAAAGGGGACTGAACTCCCCTTACGTTCATATCCAACAGGGACAACCCAGTCGTCCTCAACATTATTATACGCCTCAACCTGCTGTTCTTAATGCTCAAGCGTATGCCCAACCTCCACAGCGTCCACAATGGCGGGCACCTGCGCCACAAGGTTTTCATCTGCGGCAGCCAAATTTACAAGCCCCTCATAATCCGTATGTTACGACAGACTATACAAGAGAACAGGGGCCAAAGGAAAACTTCACCCCAATTGGAGAATCATATACGAGCCTGTTGCGGAGATTGGTCAAATTAGGATGGATTGAACCTGTTTTGCCTTTCAAAGTAGATTCGAATGCAAGTTGGTTTGATCCTAATGTAAGGTGTGAATACCATTCCAACGTCCAAGGTCGCAGTACTGAAAACTGTTGGAGTCTGAAGAGAGCCATTGAAAAGTTAATTGAAAGTAAGGCAATCGTAATACAAAAAGAAGAAGCACCGAATGTCACCGACAACCCACTTCCTAATCACAGTAACACGCACGTCGTGGGGATGATTTTTAACGATAGAGACTGCAGGCCAACAAGCCAAGCAATGATAGAAATAGGCGCCTTGAAGGAAAACCAGGGAGAAGAACTGAAGTATATGCAAAGAGAACCACTGATCGTGAAAGGAGCGAGTTCCATTATAAGACCCCGAGATTCAGAAAAGATGGTATTGTATGTTCCTGCAAAGCTAAAGGGAATAGCACAAGATGGGCTAAAACTATATGTTTCGAGTGGTCCCGCAGGGTTCGACCAACAGCACAACAACATGAGAAAGATAACAGAACCCATTGTCATAAGACACGCAGCACAACTCCCAGTGACAAGCTTGAAAATTATCTCGTGGAACTACAACAAAACCACGATGATGTACAAAGGAAAAGAGATCATGGAAGAGACAAACGAAACAGAGGGTTTGAATCGATCGGGAAGATGCTATGTTCCAGAAGAGTTAAGAAGACCAAAACAGTTTAAAGATAGTCAAGGGCCAATGAAAACACCTGTAACAAGCGAAGAGGCCTAGGAATTTCTGAAGAAAATGAAAACCCAAGACTATTCCATTGTCGATCAATTGAGGAAAACCCC
>NW_025890017.1:36250-48067 GCF_002878395.1 Capsicum annuum | reverse complement strand
AAAAAAAAGAAGATTCATATTACCACTGTGATTGTGAAGGATGGAGCAGAATAGTCATCTTTTTCAGGTGACATCAAAGGAAGGTTAAGCCTCTCAAGATCCTCTTCTTTCATGCCCACAGAAATAATGCCTGAACCATGTCTCACCATAAAAGCAATTGCCTCAGCACTAGCAAAGGATGCTGCCATGACAAGGTTTCCTTCCACTTCCCCACTTTCATCATCTACAACAATAACAAACTGACACATTTTCACAATCATAAGTTCTACCAAATGAAAATCTACTACTATATAGCTTGTAATTCAAAAAAAAAAAAAAGAGACAGTCTGGTCTACCAAAGTTCACGCTATGGCATGGTCGGGGAAAGCGTGCAACCACAAGGATCTATTGTATACAACCTTACCCTGCATTTATGCGAGAGGTTGTTTCCACGGCTTGAACCTGTGCCTCCTAATTACACTAGGGAAACTTTACCAGTTACTTTAAGATTCCCTTCTACTATATACTCCCTCCATCCCAAATTACCCGTCCCAAATTTCCTAATTTGATTTCCCATTTCACTTATCCTTTTTCATTAATCAAGAAGAGATAATTTTTTTTCCCATGTTTTACCCTTTGCATTAATTATTTTTTAAAATTAAAATGTAAACATCATTTAATAGGAGTACTATGATAAACTAGTCATATTATTAATTATTTTTTTAATCAATGTGCCATCTTAATATGGGACGGATAATTTGGGACGAAGGGAGTAACTTGTAATATTGAAGTGAAAATAATAAGAGTATAAAGAATATTGAATTGTGTGATCATCTTAATAGATATCAAAGACCAGAATTTGCGGAGTAGGTACCCTTCCCTAGTGTAAGTCCTCAGAAAATGTCCAGATCATTTGTAGATGATCAGAGTTTAAGTTGTTAGCGAGAACACAAGTCTTCAACACTGAAAGTGCGACAATAAAAGAAAATCTTGACATATTAAATACGTGAACATCATTTATAGAGCCCAAATTGGAAATGAAGTTGGAAAATTATCTCTATGTATACTTCCAATGAGGCAATAGTGTGTCGGTGTATAAATTTGACCCTGCTGTTGCACGTTATTCAATCTTTTTTTTTTCAATTTTTACGTAAAAAGTTAAATAACCTACAGTAACAGATCAAATTCATTTGATAGTATAAAATATTTTGTACACCGATAATGCACAAAACTTAAACTTATAATGTAAATATTATTTAAACTTACAGATCCGTTTGTCCATAAAAAATAGTCACCTTTTATCGGTATAGTTTTTCACTTTATTTCAAAAATTTTGCCATGAAAATTTCAAATTCAACTTGAAGTTATATTTCTGACTTTTAATAAAGCTTATAAAGCATGAAAATTATTCAAATAATCTTCGTAAAAAGTATAACCAAACACAACTCCATATTCAACTCCAATTCCAAGAGTTCCAAATAAAGTGAATTATTTTCTTGGAATCTATGACTAAACACTACTAAGTCACAATAATTAACAATTCAAAATATTAAAAAAGGCATGTAACAAATCAAGATCAAAGAAAAACTCATTCAACTTTCAAAATTCAAATGATGCCACATAAACCGCATCAGAGGGATTATTACAAGAAATTCAATTCCAAAAATGGGAAAAAGGATAGCACCAACCTTTCCTTCCCTCAATGCAGCAAGTGCCTCTTCAATAGAAGAATAGCCTTTGGAAGGACAATCAGGATCACCCTCTGCTTCACTCACAAAGAAATCAATAGTTTCATGTGTTATTTCAGCACTCAATAATGTTTCAAATGGAACAGAACCATTCTCATTGCTCTCATATTGAGAATCTCCAGCAGCCCAGCATGTTGAAGTAGTATTCAAATTGGGAGATGGTCCTTTTCTATAGTGTCCAACTAACATATTAATCTGAGAATAATTTCCTAAAGATTTTTGATGAACAGTACATGATGAACTGATGAAGATTCTTGGAACTGATGGGTGCATAAACACAACACAATCCATTAATGGGAACAAAAGAAGTTAGCAGAAAATGTTGGAAAGTTAAATGTAATTGGATTTGGAATTTGCTAGTGGCGCCATTTCAGTGAAAAAATAGAGCACCTCTAGTTTTTCTTTCGTCTTATCCAATGAGAGGAAGCTAAAAAATAATTGATTTTGAAAGTTGGTGGGCTTAGAACCACACGCATACAGCCAAATGGCCTACAACAACAACTGACATACAAAATGAAATTTGGGGAGGATAGATTGTACGTGTACCTTACTCCTATATTTAAGATTGGGAGGTGTAAAGTCCGTTTTCAGCATATCCTCGAGTCAAGGAGACACATATATGCAAAAGAAATAATTAAAAATGAAAAAAATATGACAAAGTAGCGTTGATTTCTATACAATCATTCAACTAATAGTTATATGTCAAAAAGTCACTGAAGAAATTTAAAATTAAGAAGAAAAATGACTTTTCGAGCTAATAACTATGACTGATTATATGAGAAATCAACTTGACAAAAATACTATAAAACCCATGACATGTTATAAATGTATATAGTGAATGTCTACTTTACTATATATAATGAATACCTAATTTACCATATATTGTGAATGTCTATTTATGGTAAAGTCATAATAGTTTTCCTTTATAAATAAAGGGGTTTTCCTTCATTGTTATTCATCCCTCAAGAGAAATAAGAATTTCTCTATATTCTCTCTCGAGACTCTACCATCTCAAATTTGAATGCTAAGGTATTATTTTTCTTTCCTTTTTCATATGGCTAGCAATCTTACGAAATGTGAGTTCGTTGTCCTTCAAAGTTCGGGCAAGAACTATACTTCATGGATGCTGGATGCTGAAATTCACCTAGATGCTATGGATCTTGAAGACGCCATAATGAAAGAAAATACAACATCTAGTCAAAATCATGCTAAGGTTATGATTTTCTTGCGTCATCATCTTGACGAAATTTTGAAAGTTGAATACCTTACTACTAAGGATCCACTCATATTGTGGAATAGCCTAAAGAAAAGGTTTGACAACTTAAAGATGATCATCCTCCCAAAAGCACGATATGAATGGATGCATTTGAGGTTTCAAGACTATAAGTCCGTTTATGAGTACAATTCTGCCATGTTCAGAATTTCTTCTCCACTTAAACTATGTGGAGAGATGGTCAATGATGATGATATGATGGAAAAGACGCTCTCCACTTTTCATGCCTCGAATTTGCTCTTACAACAACAATATCAAGAGAAAGGTTTCAAGAAATATACTGAACTGAGTTCTCATCTTCTCGTGGCTGAATAAAATAATGATTTGTTGATAAAAAATTACGAGAATCGATCTACTAGATCTGCACCATTCCTTGAGGTGAATGCTGTGCATGCTCACCATGCTAGGCGTCGAAAAGTTCGTGGCCCTGGTCGTGGACGTGGTCGTGATGACCAAGAAAGAAACCTTGTTCCTGGTGTTAATCATTCATCGAACAAAACTAGAAAAGATGAGAAATGTGAAGCAATTACTTATTATCGATGTGGTGGAAAATGATACTATTCACGTGGTGCTCTCAAGAACTTGGTTGACCTTTATCAAGCATCACTAAAGAAGAAAGAAAAAATTTTCGAGGCTAACTTTCTTTCTGAAAATGATGTTGACATCATATGCTTGGATGTAGCAGACTTTTCGAGCACCCTGAAGGAAAGATTGATCATTTGATTGGTGATGGTTTCGTAAATACGGAAGAATGGATAATTTTTAATTTTTTTGGTAAGAGTTAGTGAATAAAAAATTATGTAAAAGTAGTTGTTTGCATGAATATTAATTTTTAATTAGTATTGATTAGTTTAATTATATTATTGTAGTTTATTATTGAATTGAATTTCAATTTTGCCATTATTTATTGACCAAAAAAATGAAATGAAAAGGAAACAACGATACAGCTAATGAAAAAGCAAATGACAGTTTGAAAAAAAAAGTTGAAAGAAAAGGTTGAAATATTCTTCTCTGCTTTCATTTTTTTTTATCATTATTTAACTAATGATTTAAATTTTTAGTGAAATTCTCCAATACACTTCGTCTGGCATTTTGTTACTTGATGAAATGTAATACAGTAGGTACTAAGGAATTAATATTACAACCTTGTATACTTTTTTTGTATTTCTGTTGCAACTCAAGTCTCAAACTATTCTTTACTAATTTGTTTCAAAAGAAGGAATAAACAGAAATGTACTGTCATTGTAAAATAGTTTATCAATGATATATTTATGTTATTTTGTGTATGTTTTTTTAATTTGAAGATATGAATAATTTTTAAAGTAGCTGTCCAATTGTGAAATATTTATTTGATTGATTCTGGCACTACACATACAATATTTAAAGACAAGAAATATTTCTCTCATCTGAACATGGGCAAGATTAATGTTACTACAATTTCTGATAGTGCTAATTTGATTGAATGCTTCGGAAAAACCATTATAATCTTGTCCAAGGAAACTAAACTCATCATAAATAATATTATGTTTTCTCCTAAGTCTCGGAGAAACTTGTTGAGTTTTAAAGATATCCGTGAAAATGGTTATAATATCAAGACAATTGATGTGATGAATCTTGAATATCTCGGTATCACCAAGAATGTTTTTGGACAGACATGTTTTATAAAAAAATTCTCTGCTTTATCTTCTGGCATGTATTAGATAAAAATTTGTGCAATTGAGGCACATTCTATAGTAAACTAGAAGTTTACTAATTCCAATACTTTAGTACTTTGGCATGATCGTCTAGGACATCCTGGACCTATAATGATGAGACGAACTATAGAAAATTCAAATGCATCCATTGAAGAACTTGAAGGTTCTTTCAAATGGTGAATTTTCAAGTAATGCTTGTTATCAAGACCACCTAATTGTAAGACCATCACCAACAAAAGTTGGGATTGAGTCCCCCGCGTTCTTGGAACGCATACATGGGGATATTTGAGGACCCATTCACCCACCTAGTGGGTCATTTAGATACTTTATGGTCCTAATAGATGCTTCTTCTAGATGGTCTCATGTGTGCCTATTGTCATCTCGCAACTTGACATTTGTAAAATTATTGGCACAAATAATATAATTACGGGCACAATTTTGTGATAATTAGATTGAGACTACTCGCCTTGATAATGCTGCAGAATTTTCATCCCAAGCATTTACTGACTATTGCTTATTGATTGGGATAAAAGTGGAGCATCATGTAGCTCATGTTCACACTCAAAATGGCCTTGTCGAGTCATTAATTAAATATTTACAGTTGATAGCAAGAACATTACTTATGAAAACTAAGTTGCCCACTTCTGTTTGGGGTCATGCAATTTTGCATGCTGCAACACTTGTTCGTCTTAGACCGATAAATTATCATAAATTTTCTCTGTTGTAATTGATTTTGGGTTAAGGGCCTAATATATATCTCATTGAGAATTTTTAGGTGCAGTGTATATGTGCCTATAGCACCACCAAATCGCACCAAGATGAGCCCCCAAAGAGGATTAGGAATTTATGTTGGATTTGAATCACCCTCTATTATTCATTATCTTGAATCATTAATAGGAGATGTGTTCATGCCTCGATTTGCAGATTGTCGATTTGATGAGATAGTTTTTCCAAAATTAGGGGAAGAAGATAATGCCATCAAAAGAAAAATTTTGTGGAAAATTCCATCACTATCTCATCTTAATCTATGTGCTTCTATTTGTGAGCAAGAAGTATAAAAGATTATTCATTTGCAGAAAATTACAAATCAAATGCCAAACGCATTTACAGCTTTTAAAAGGATCACCAAATCATATATTCCTGCAGAGAATGTCCCAATTCAAATTGATGTCTCTAAAGGACCGTCCACTAGTGTCATAACTAATGAATCTAAAGCACGCTTGAAGCATGGTAGACCATTAGGTTCTAAGGATCGAAATCCTAGAAAAAGAAAAATAAATGGTCAAGATGACAAACGAAAGATCCTCATATGGAACTTCAAGATTTGAACAATATTGATATCCCTGAAGAAATCAATGAGCCTAAGACTCAAGAAAATGAGAAACTATCCATAAATTCAAATGATGTTAGAACTAACTTGAATCGATCTGAAATAGTAGTGGATTATATCTTTGCATATAATGTTTCAATGAAAATCATGAAAGATAGTGAGGATCTTGCACCTCAATCTATCACAAAATATCGATAAAGAAATGACTGGCCAAAATAGCAAGAAGTAATTCAATCTGAATTGAATTCACTTGTCAATCGTGAAGTTTTTGGACCTATAGCTCAAACACCTAATGGTGTTAAGCCTGTTGGCTATAAGTGAGTCTTTGTGCAAAAATGAAATAAGAAAAATGAAATACAAAGGTATAAAGCACGCCATATTGCACAAGAATTTTCACAACAGCCTGGTGTCGATAATGACGAGACATATTCACCAGTTATGGATGCAATCACGTGCGCATCTTATTAATTTCACTATCCATGAGAGACTTGAAATTCATTTGATAGATGTTGTTATAGCCTATCTCTATGGATTACTTGTTAATGAGATATACATGAAAATTCTCGAAGAATTTAAAATGCCGGAAGCATAGAGCTTAAATCATCAGGAAATATATTCCATTAGATTGCAAAAATCATTGTATGGTTTGAAGCAATCTGAACGTATGTGGTATAACCATCTTAGTGAATATTTATCTAAGGAAGGTTATATGAATGATGAAATTTACCCATGTATTTTTATAAATAAAACAACGTCGGAGTTATCACTTGCTGTCTATGTCGATGACATAAACCTTATTGGAACTCCAATCGATCTTTAAAAGGCAATTGATTACCTAAAGAAAGAATTTGAGATGAAAGATCTCAGAAAGATAAAATTATGCCTTGGTTTGCAAATTGAGCATTTGAAAAACAGTATCTTTGTCTATCAACCTGTCTACATAAAAAAGGTGTTGAGAAGATTCTATATGGATGGAGCACATCCATTAAGTACTCCGATGGTTATTCGATCACTTGATGTGAATAAGGATCCATTTCGACCTCATTAAGAAAAGAATAAAGAACTCCTTGATCTTGAAGTACCATATCTTAGTGCAATTGGTGCACTAATATATCTTGCAAATACTACAAGGCCTAATATAGCTTTTTCAGTTTATTTGTTAGCAAAGGTATAGTTCTTCTCCTACTAGGAGACATTGAAAAGGGATTAAACACATATTACCGTATCCAAAAGGGACTACCGATATGGACTTATTTTATTCTAAAGATTGTAATCCCGATATTATTGGTTATACTGATGCTGGATACTTATCTGACCCACATAAAGCTCAGTCTCAAATAGGCTATGTGTTCATATGTGGGGTACTACCATATCTTGGATATCTATAAAGCAGTCTATCATAGCCACCTTATCGAACCATGCTGAGATTTGTATAACTATTCATGAGGCAAGCTGAGAATATGTGTGGTTGAGGTCCATAATACATCTCATTCAAGAAAAATGTGGTTTAAAATGTGACACAGTACCCACGATTCTATATGACGATAATGCAACATGCATAGCACAACTTAAGAGAGGATTTATAAAAGGAGATAGAACGAAGCACATTTCGCCAAAGCTTTTCTATGCGTATGAGATCCAAAAGAATGGTGATATTAACATGCAACAAATTCGTTCAAGTGACAATGTGGCTAATTTATTCACCAAGTCTCTTCCAACTACAACTTTCAAGAAGATGGTGCACAAGATCGGGATGCAAAGGTTTAAGGATGTTATTATTAGGGGAGTTAATACGCGCTGTACTCTTTTTTCTTTGTGAGATTTTTATCCCATTAGATTTTCCTGGTAAGGTTTTTAATAAGGCAGCCTATATGCGTATTATCTATAAATTAGACATTCAAGGGGAGCATTATAAATGTATTGCCATATATAGTGAATGTCTATTTTACCATATATAGTGAATACCTACTTTATCATATATTGTGAATATCTATTTATGACAAAATTACAACCTCAAGGCTAGTTTTTCCCTATAAATAAATGAATTTTTCTTCATTGATATTCATCCCTCAAAAGAAATAAGAATTACTCTCTATTCTCTCTCTACTTTTGTTCTTTCTTCTTTATTATTTTATAACATGACAAATTAATTACTACTCCCTCTGGTCAAGTTTACTTGTCATTATTCCTAAAAATAGATGATCCATAATACCCGTCATTTAAGAAAATCAAGATATAATTAATTGTTTGTTTTCACCTTTATGCTTAGCTAGTCATAAACATGAACAAATATAAACATTAAATAATTAGAAGAGTAATAAATCATGATTTGAAATTTTTTGGAGAATGTGATATTGTAATCATGTCTTTATAACACATGTCTAAACACAAACTTAATTGATATGTGATATGAAAATCATTTGAGGTAAAACTGAAGTTTTGTTTGAAAATTAAAAATGGACCTTCTAAATTATATGTTTTCTTATAAACATGAAAACCCCACAAGTTGTGAAAACTATCGAATTTTCCCCAATTCTAACATAACATTATCAAATGAGCAAAACATCATTCATAATGAGGATGTCAAATTATGCTAAGACATTGTATTGATAAATTCCATATATGCATGTTCCTTTTATAAATAAATCTTTGACGTTTCAATCTTTCAAGTATACATAATTTTATAAATATCCAGTAATCAATAATAACAGTTCATAACTATTCTTTTATATATACTCGAATTCTTTCACGTGGTGCACCAATCTCCTCAAGCTGAGCATGTATCTTTTAATTTAAAATGATGGAGTTTTTTTAATACAAAATAAAAACTTATGAATCAAATTTTGTATTTAAAAGAGTTGAAATCACTATTTGGAATTTCAAATTATGTTTTGTTCTAGAATGTGAGATTTTATCTCATTATTTGAAATCACATGTCCAAACGTAAAGTAGTATGAAAAAATATAAAACTCTGTTGATTTGCTAAAATAAAAAAATAAAATGAACTATTACTTTTGATATAGAAGACAAGTAATTGTGTGTTTTCTAAAATATTACCTAAGCCTTGACTTTGATATTTTTTTAATTCAAAGACCTTTAATCATTGATTTAGCAAAAATGAACAAAGCTGAGTTAGGCATTCCAAACTTAAAAAATGATCTTTCAGTGGGCTTTAGCTAGATCTAGGGCCTTGTTTTTTCCTAACCAAAAATTAGGAGACGATATTATTTCAAGGGGATTCATACACGATGAGAACAATTTTTGTCATTTTAGTTCTAAATGACGAAATATTCCATTTATCCATATTCACTAGCCCCTTGACACGTCTTGGTAACTCAGAGTAAGAGTTGAATACATGGTCCTCTTATGCATCATGGATTATGGATGCTAACTTGTTAGCTGGTTTGTTAACTTCCCCCAAGCAATGATAGATATGAAGATCATGCTCTTCAATTAGCTTTTATATCTCAATATTTTGGTTTTTGATCCACCAAAAATTCTTCCATTCTCTCTTTATGCACTTGGTGAGTAAAAGGGAATCATTTTTTTCTGTAACCATTTGAAATTCATTTTGGACCCACCATTTTAGCACATAGAAAAGTTCTTCAGCTTCTGCAATATTACTCGCTCCAGGATAAATTCTAATGGACTATGCAAAAATTAATTTGCCTTGGTTGTCTCTTATTACTCCATATCCTTCACATAATCTCTGAACACAACTCCCATCCGAGTTTGTCTTGATGTGGAGTTGGGGTGGGTTCTGTTGTAATGAGTTGTACAGTGTGCACTAATTTAGGAAATAAAATGAGTGAATGGTGGGATTGCAACCTAAATTGTTATTATTCTGTTTCCATTAATGTTGACTATCTTTTCATTTAGGCGTCTATATTGATTATTGTATATTATCTTTCCATTTAGATCTCTTTTCTTTATGTATAAATTTGTAGCCTTGTAATCATTGAAATATATTAAGGTTAATAGAAAAAAAAACTTCTCACTATGTTTGATTTTTATCATGGTATCAGAGCATGATTTGAATCTGTGAGAAAGAAAAGTAATATAGAGGGAGATTGAAAAATAAAGAAGCGGAAACGGGATAAAAGTTAGACCATAGAGGAAACTACTCCAATAACTGGGAGGTTGGGTGTTTGATCTTAGAGTTCCCTGCTCTTTGAACTAACATCCAAATAATCACAATTGATGGGCAGTACATCAACCGCAGTGATACAAGATCGAACACACAAAACGGATTCAAGATATCTACAAGATCAACAACAATAGAGAATCAAAGGCCCTACTTGGCTTCTCTATATTTTCAAGACAACAACAACAATATTCAACAAAGCAGATGGAGAATACAAGATTACAGGCACTATAGTGAATCGAAGAGGCCCCACACGGATTCACTATTTCAACACATAAACAACAAGATTACAACAACAAGAAGGTTACGGGTACATCAACAACAATAAGTAACAACAGATTCAACAAGATACAAGATAAATAATTAGACCAAATGAAGGGACAATCTTAAGAACCTAAGAATAGTTACACTCTTGGACCCTTAAACACTATCCATGACATAAACATAAGTCTAAGTTGACACAATAGGGCCTTTACCTCCTCTAAACACCAATGTTTTAAGCCAATATATAAGCACAAGTGAATCTTCACTTTTCTAGCCCTAGTTTCGGTTGGAGCTCTTAAGAGAGAACTAAAGTGTTGCAAAATGTTACAAGTCTCAAAATATCATCAACTAAGTGAATACAACCCTAAGTGGTTCTATTTATATTACATTCCCCAAAAGACTTAAAATGACAAAGGTGCCCTTTTAATGAATAAGGCTTCAAGGCCACCCCTTTAGTGCACACATTGGGGTGATTTTTGGCTTCTCCTATACTTAAGATCGGGCTTTCTCTCGGTTGCCTTTGACATACATAAAAGGTTCTATCTATGATATCACACTTGTATCATCCTCTACATCTTGAGAGGAGCTTGACCTCAAACTCAAACAATCTTCACCCGCAAGATCTTCTCTTTGAATAATCTTTTCTCGGCTCCTCCCAAGGTTGGATATTCAACCAAGGGTGTCATGATATCATCAAGCATCAAAGGGTCTTTATGGGAAAATCCCACTTTTTGAACTCTCGGCTCCTCCTCTTCTTCATTATCCTCACCCTCGGTTTCCTCTTATAAACCATCACTAAGAATAATTTTCCTTGGCATAAATAAGGGTACTACACACTCTCCATCAACCGGCCAAATATCTTTCACACCATTATCTATTTCTACCTCGGCTTCTTGGTCTCCATCTTGAGCGTTTTCATCAAACTCATTCGATGCATGCCCCATCCCCTCACCAAGGTAATACGACTTTCATTCCCTAAGGATTATATTTCTCCAGTTTGGGCACTCATTAGCCTTGTGCCTCCACCCTTGACATTTAAAACATTGAAATCCTTTATGGCGAAAAACAGAATTCGGTTTACCTTTGTTTCTTAGAAGATACCTTTGAGCAGCCTTGATCTTGGTTGGGATCAGCTTGGCCTAGGGTTTCTTCTCATTGGATGAGTCAATCTTGTCCTTATGTCAATCTGAGAGTGATTCCCCCTTGAACTTGTTGCCCGCCTTTTCCTGTATCTCTCTCTTAATCTCCAAGGCGGCTTGGAAAATAGCATCAATTGTCTCAAACTTGTGTAAGGTCAATCGTGAAGAAATATATCTATTCAACCCCACCTTGAATCGTATGATGTCATGACTCATTTGTTCCCCTCTATGATCAAGTTTCAAGAT
>NW_025890017.1:0-36150 GCF_002878395.1 Capsicum annuum | reverse complement strand
TCTTGATAATATCTTTCGGGTAGGTACCTTTGTCTCATGAGGTACCTTAGCTGAAACCAAGGAGGGGGCTGCCCCTCTACCAACACATTGCCAAAACACTTGACATACTCCCACCATGTAGTAGCATAACCCTCAAAGTGAGCAATTGCTTATCAACTCTTCTTCTCTTTGATAGGATCATTGACTTGGAAGACCCTCCCACATACGGATTCCTATGCAAGAAACTCTTCGGTATCACTCTCACCCTTGAAGATTGGAAGCCCCATTTTGATGGTATTTAGTCCTACTTCACGGATTTGGTTCCCTTGTTGGTTCCAATGACCAACTCTTCTTTCTCGGCCATGAACCTCTCTTGGATCAATATGTTTACCTCATAAATCTTCCCCCCTTATATAACCATAATCAAACGGAACATGCCCCTCATGTTGGATAGGTCTATATAGGTTAAGTGTAGCTTATAGTGGCAGGTTTGGATTTGGTGGATAATAAGGTCTTTGGCCAGTGGAGTTTGGTTTGGAGGGATCGGGTTGTGGGGTGGCATTTGGGTTCCAAGTCCTTCTTGTTGGACATGGTGAAGTGGTGGTTGGATTTTCCTCTCATGGTATCGGGTAAGGGAGTATAGTGGAATTCGGTTTGTGATATTGGAGGGTTGTCTCAGTGGATGGAATATTTGGTGCAAGGCCTTGGGAGTAGTGGTCGGGGAAATGTGTTGAGGGGTGGATGGTCGACTCCTTTGACTTTCCTCATGCTCTAATCTCCCACTCATTGATGCCACATCCGTATCTAGTTTCTCAAGACCCAATTTCAACCTAGCCACATCTCGAGACATAGTTTCAAGGTGAGCCAAAATGAGATTGATGGCATTACTATCCATTGTTTGAGCATTTGAAGCCTCGGGTTCCAGTTTGATGGTATCGAAATTAAACCTTCAATTTAAGATCCAACAAGTCACAAAATCATTCCACTATGTCACACACAACAATACAACATAAAACCTACAAAATAAAACACAAGTTAGTTCAAACAACCTCACTATTCGCTCACTTACGTTGTGGCCTCACACTTGATGTCACAAATATTTGCAAGTCGGCTTGTAGTTGTGGTGAATTGAAGAGTAAGTCTACTCCTTAATCGGAATGGATTCTTTGTTGGATGAATCAAGTAAGTAATTTTAAAACTTGAACGAAGAAGCACTACAATTATAAAAATGACAAAAGCACAAAAGAAACATAGACACGAACAAGGGATGCAAAGGACTAATTGACAATCTTGTAGGAGTTTACTAGTTTGTTAATTAGTTCTAGGATCAACTAAAGAAACCAAGAATCAACAATTAGAAACAAGAAAAATCAAAAGTTGAGCTTAATTATTAATATGTACAGTAGAAAGTGGTGATGTGGCAACAAGTAATTTGTCTCGAGACCACACAACTTAGTCACAAATTTGAAAATTTCAACCTTCACACAATTTAGAATGAAAGGCAATTGGTTTTGGAGGGAAAGTTTAACTCTTGAGTCTTTTGTAAGTTTATTCTCAAAAGGATGATCTTGACTTGTAATAGTTCCATCAAACAATGCTCCTTGATTTAAGGATAGTAGCTGAAAAAGTCTATGAAGTGATGGTTCAAGTCTTCTCACCAACAAACTTTAAAACTTTTATCTTCACCTTTTTGTAGCTTAAGTTATAAGACTAGCTGAAGAATAAGATGAACACAATAACAATATTTATGAACATAAAAACACCACCACCAACCGGCCTCCAATCTTCTACAACAAGGCTCAACACATGGCCAACGTCAAGTCACCACAACAATAGTCAATATTATAAGCTCTACTTTAGATTTGGACACTTTTGTGTTGATGAGAAAGAAACCAACACAAGAAACAAACTAAACAATTAAACTCTTTTGTAGATATACAACCAATTTCGACCAATACAACAACACAACACCATTTTCTCGGCCAAGAACAAGATGGATAAATTTCTCTTTTTTTTTTGGAATTTTTAGATTTCAATAATTTTTTTTTTGTATTTTTCAACTACCAAGCCCAAGATTGATTTTGTTGGAACAAAATCAACCACAAGCTTTGATACCAAATGATACAAGATCTAACACACTAAACGGATTCAAGAGATCTACAAGATCAACAACAATAGAGAATCAAAGGCCCCACTTGGCTTCTCTATGTTTTTAAGATAACAACAATAATATTCAACAAAGTAGATGGAGAATACAAGATTACAAGGACTATAGTGAACGAAGAGGCCCCACACGACTTCACTATGTCAACACATAAACAATAAGATTACAACAACAAGAAGGTTATGGGTACATTAACAACAACAAGGAACCACAGATTCAACAAGATACAAGATAAATAGTTAGATCAAATGAAGGGACAATCTTTAGAACCCAAGAATTATTACACTCTTGGACCTTTAAACACTATCCACGACACAAACCTAAATCTACGTTGACACAAGAAGGCCTTTACCTCCTCTAAACACCAACGTTTCAAGCCAATATGCAAACACAAGTGAATCTTCATTTGTCTAGCCCTAGTTTCGGTTGGAGCTCTTAAGAGAGAACTAAAGTGTTGCAAAATGTTACAAGTCTCAAAATATCATAAACTAAGTGAATACAACCCTAAGTGGTTCTATTTATATTAAATTCCCTGAAAGACTTAAAATGACAAAGGTGTCCTTTTAATGAATAAGGCTTCAAGGCCACCCCTTTAGTGCACACATAGGGGTGTTTTTTGGCTTCTCCCACACTTAAGATCAGGCCTTCTCTCAGTTACCTTTGACATACACAAAAGAGTTCCATCTACGAGATCATACTTGTATCACGCAGTAAGCCATGAAGCTCTTGTTATTCCGCAAGGTATCAAGCTAGATGGTACTAACTATGCAATTTAGTCCCAGATTGTAGAGATGTACATTTTTGGAAAAGAAAAACTTGGATATATTAATGGAGATCTTCAACCACCAGAATAAATAGATTCCACATTCAGGAAATAGAGAACCGAAAATGCACCGGTGAAGAGTTGGTTAATCAACTTGATGGATCCTAAGTTAATTCAAAATTACATTCAATTTTTGACTGCAAAATTAGTTTGGGATGCTATTGCTACAACATATTTTGATGGGGACGACACTTTTATAGTTTATGATTTGAAGAGAAAAGTGATGAAGTTGAAGCAACGAGGGGGATCCATTCAGACTCATTTCAACCATCTTCAAGGCTTGTGGAGAGAAATCGATTTTCGTCGACCAACAGTATATTTCTATATTACAAGAAGATAGAGTATATACTTTTCTAGATGGATTATATGATAGACTTGATAAAATCAAAGGCGATGTGTTGCAACTCAAGACATTTCCTAATGTATAGGAAGCATATGAACTTATTCGACGAGAAGACCTAAGGCAATCTATAATGTTGACTAAAGAGAAGGACATGAGTAGTTTAGCTATGACTTCAAGGGCGGGACAAGGATATCAATGATAAGTCTCTCTTCAACCAAAGGCCAATGGCAAGAGTACGCCAAAACAAAAGCAACAAGAAGGAAGAGGTAGTTGCACACACTGTCGAAAGCTGAAACATACAGTTGAAATATGCTTCCAATTAAATGGGACTCCAGACTGGTAGTATAAACTAAAAAAACAAAAGAAAGAAGGAGGTTGGTTGAGCATCATTGGAAAACACTGGGGAGAACTCAAAAAGAGTTGAATCATTAACATTAATACCACAACTTGAGAATACTTCACTGACAAGTGTCAAAAACTCTATGGTTCATAATGATTTATGTAATCATGGTTGGATTATTGATTCAGGGGTAAACGACCATATGAACTTTGATTCTCGTGATTTAGTAGACTCAACTCAACCTAGACGCATATGCATTGTTAATGTAAATGGAGAGAGCTATCCCGTTGAAGGGGCTGGAAAAGTAGCAGTAGCACCAAATCTCTCTTTACAAAATACTTTACTTGTCTCCTCTCTCTTCAATAAATTATTATCCGCGGGTCAAATAACGGTGGACTTGAACTATTGTGCACTAATTTATCCAAAGTTTTGTCTATTTCAAGATATTCCCACAAAAGAGATTATTGATCGTGGTACTAAGCGAGGAGGCCTATATTTCATGGATGATTAAAATTGTGGCTTGATAAATACAACTCAGGGAATGAGTAACAACGAGAAGCAAATATGGTTGTGGCATCACAAGCTAGGAAACCCATCTTTTTCTTATTTATGACGTTTATTGCCAAGTTTCTTCTTAAATTTAGATAAAACAAAGTTCAAATGCGAAAACTGTATGCTTGTTAAGATTCATCATGTATTATATCTAAGTTTGAGTAAATGTGAAATATCATTTACATTAATTCACTCTGATATTTGGGGTCCAGCGCCCATCTTAGTTTCTTCGGTTATTATATGGTTTGTGATATTTGTAGATGATTGTACATGTATGACTTGGTTTTATTTGATAAAAGGTAAAGATGTAGTGTTTATGATTTTTGGTTCATTTCAAAACATGATAAGAACTCAATTGTCTACTACTGTAAAAGTTTTATGAACAGATAATGATGGAGAATATGCAAGTAACCAGTTTGTTGATTACTTTTGAGAAAATGGAATACTTCATGAAATGTCTTGCACTCAAACACCTCAATAAAATGGTGTTGCATAACGAAAAAATAGGCATATTTTGGAAACTACTAGATCTTTTTTAATAGCATCTAAAACACCTTAATGTTATTGGATAGGTGTAGTCTATACTAGGATTCATTTGCTGAATAGGATGCCATCACGAGTATTGAATTTTCAAACTCCATTACAGACGTTTGCTGATCATTCTTTATTACTGTCGGTACTAATAGTTGAACCCAAAATACTTGGTTATGTAGCCTATGTCCATCTCTATAAAAATCAATGATCTAAACTAGATCAATGTGGTGTTAGTTGTGTTTTTCTTGGATATAATGATCATAAGGAAGGCTGCCATTGCTATGATCCCAAAAGTAGAAAGTTGTATGTCACATTGGATGTTACTTTCTTAGAATCAGAACTATTTTTTTCTAAGAGCTATATAGACTCTTCACTTCAGTGAGAGAAACTTATTGAAGAGTAAAGTACAAATGATTGGGAGAATTGACCATTTTTTAAAGACAATCCAGCTACAAATAACATAGTTGGCTTGATCGAAAAATCTAATAAACATGGTGTGAGTATACGAGAGGATGTGCAGGAGGGGCCAGAATATACACATAAGTAGCTAACAGAACAAATTGTCACTCAAAGTTCAGTACCACATGAAGACCAATCTCCTGAGGGCATTCCTGAGGTACAATATCTGAATTCTACTACTAATAATGAAATTGATAGTCCTTCCTCATATAAACTCCCTTTCAGGCACAATCAAGGGCAGCCACCAAATCGATACTTTCTATATCTTGAAGAAAGGAAATCAAAATACCCAATAGTCGACTATGTTAGCACAAATAATTTGTCAAAATCACTCAAAGCATTGACCTACAACCTATCCTCTGCAAATATTCCAAGCACTGTACAGGAAGCCTTGAGTGAATCAAAGTGGACTCCAGAAATAAAAAAAGAAATAAAAGTTCTGAAAAATATGAATATATGGAGACTAGTACCACCGCCTAAAGGAAAGAAAGAGGTCGGATATTGTAACTCCTCGAGTCTGTACCCCAGATGCTACACGGTGCTCATAATTTCAAAGGACCACAAACTAACCCATGACTGGTACCTGCTGCAATAACTAAATAGTAATACTGTAAATATGCAAAAATTAGGCAAAAAATATACCATAAGGTTCAATATTGAAATAAAACTGAATGTGGTATAACAATACCAAAACTAAAATATCTGTCTGAAAATACTCTAGTCTGAAAAGCCTCTACTATCTGAATCCTGAAGTTGATGGGACAAGTCCCCAACTAACTCCGACTACTGAAATAAATAGTAATACTAAAATAATAATTATGTACTCAGACTATGAGGACTCACCACTAACTTTGACTGCTGAAAATCTGAGACTGCTAGGTATGATCAGGAGTCCGTGCATCTGAACCTATGATATAAAGCATCATTGGACAAAGAAAAGTATGTGTTAGTACTTTGAATGTACTAGTATAATAAGTGAGGTAGGATGAAATGCATGGGTTCATATGCATGAACAATACTGACTGAATAACATGAATATAACTGAACAAGAGTATATGCATGAGTACATAAACTATAAATGAGGTCGTGATAACACTGGATACTGAGTTCTGAATATTGATTAACTGATATCTGGGTTTACTGATACTGTATTACTAATAACTAAATAACTGTATCTGATAGTCTGGATTTTGTAGAACTATGCTGAGTTTTGTACTAAACTGAGGGACTGTGTCTGACAGTCCTAAATTTGTAGAGTTAAATTGAGTTCTATACTGAGACTGAATCTAAAACTGAGACTATGTGAGGTAATCATCTAACCAACATGCCCCAATAAAATAACTAAGTTGGGGTCCAATCTGTAACCCCAATTGAAAGGTTGTCAGTACTATGCCACGGGTAAAGACAACTAGCTGTGGGGTTAGTCCTAGTCTAGCGGGTGACCCCTGAGATCAGTACTAAACTAGTAGGTGATCCATGAGTATGTCAGTCCTATCTAATTAATGACATCTCATAATCTACGCTAGCTATGTAGTTTTGGAACTTAGGGATTGCTTTTAGGGACCCAGTCCTAGCTGACGGGTGAGCCCCCATCCCTAGGCTCACTCCGTGCTGAATCCTACTCCCAACTGGAACTAAACTGATTTCTAGACTGTACTAGGCTTGACTGAACTATTACTAATCGTATTATTTAATTGAACTGAGTTTATTGAGTTTTGTTGACTGATGAAATACTACTAAATTCTATTAACTGATTGAATACTACAGAGTTCTATTAGCTGACCGAGTTTACTAAGGTTGGAACTGAATATTGAATCGGGCTGGACTGATTCTGAGTCCTCTGAGTACTGAACTAATTACTGACTGAATTGTGTGAACTGACTGAGTTTACTGAGTTCTAAACTGAATATTACTATGTTCTGTACTGAATATTGAACTGAGATTGATTACTGAATACTACTAAATTTTCATGAGTCCTGTAACTGACTGAGAGCACTACTTATTATGACATAATTGAGATTATTCTATAACTGACACTGGCTCTAGGTAAACAGCTAAATTGTCAAGTATAAATAGCCCTAGGACTCAATAGCATGAAAAGTAAATCTTCACATGATCTTGCATAGCATAACATAAAAATGCACGCTTTTTCATAATGCATCTTTAGAGGCACTTTATCAAATACTACAATGGCATGAAACAATATACATACTATCATGATATAATCTTATCATTACATTTACATGAGCAATTCATCAAACACTTGGATGGCATAATCTATGCACATGGCGCTAGAACAACATGTGAGCATCATGATTCAATTATAAATTCACAATTCGATGGGTTTCAACATGAATTAACATGATAAATCACACATGTCAATTAATTCTACATCAATCATGTAATAAATCATAAAAAAGAAATCCAGTTATAGCAACAATCATGAATACACTTTGGTTTCAAATCATGGACAACATGAAATCAAGCTACTTGAAGTTTAAAAGAGTTTCTTGGACTCCAAGGGCGGAAGGAAACCTTGGATGAACACTTAACATACCTTAGTGCCTGAATTCTAAAAGATTGGTGGTGGTTTCTTGAGTTCTTGATTTGAAATTAATCCCTCTAGGATTTTTGTCCTTGACAAATTTGAGAATAATGAATCAATTTAGCCTCTAAAGGGGCTTATTCTCGTGTTTTGGGGGCTGAATGACGTGGGAAAAAGATCCAAATACCCCTAAGGACGCGACTTTTTAATGACTGTAAACCAAACGGTCGATGCGCGGACCAACGTGCCGCATTATTGGCATCAATGCGATAGCCAATGCACTGCATCGAGTCTGCACCGGTTCACTGGAAATTGCCACTGGAAGACAAGAAAAATATTGATTGATACGATAGCAGTCGCGCCGCGCTGAGATCGCATTGATACACTATTTTGGATTCTCAAAGATGGTTCAAATGAGGTCCAAAAAATTTGAAACTCATTCGGGATCACCTACAGACATTCCTGATGATGAATTAACCTAAACATTGACATTTTAAGATCATAGAGATCGTGAACTAGAGTTGTCAACTTATGAAGGGCAAAATAGCACTAAGTCTGAATACTTAGCTAGAATTTTCTAAGTCTGGGACCTCTTATCAAGCTTAAAAGACTAAGTTGAGCTTAGGATTTTGCGAGGTCTTATAATATCTCCCCCTTGGGAACATTCGTCCTTGAATAAGACTGATTAAACTGAGAATACTTATAGACTGGACTTAGATACTAAACATGCACAACTGAAGCATGATTTCATAACTAAAATAATTGATATACTGAATTATCATACTGAACATACATATCTGATGCATGGGTATATAGATGAACATGATTCATGAATACATAATTGGAATTACTAATAAGCTGGGCTTATGTACTGGACATGCATATCTGATTCATGAGTACATGACTGAACTAATTTGTGAATGCATGATTGAGTATGAAAAATTAATTGATACCAAGTTTATAAATGTAAATGAACATAGAACTAAGCCAATATAACAAAGACCGCTACCTTAAGCTGAGAATACTGATGAACCTGAGATCATTTACTAAACATGTATGAACGGGAGCATGAGGACATAATTGAGCCTAAAACATGATACATGAACTGAATATCATGAACTGAATTGAGCCCCTGAATACATGGCTTACGACTAAGATTAAAACTTGAGGGTCCACTTATAAGTACCCACTATTCCAAACTAGATTTGTTATGTGAAGGGAAGATAGAAGGTTTAGGTCATGAAAACTCTGGGGATTATAGTGAATCTCTCCCTTGGGACATTATATCCCCTGAAGAATGCTGACTTGGCCGAGATACTGAGGAAAAATTGAGATGATGCATAGGGCACCTATAAACTGAATCGTGACTGCATATCGGGGATCTAAAACTAAGGCATGACACCTAAACTGAGCTGTACTCACAACCATATGGTTGTTCTACCTTGGAATATTTACATTCATGAGACTTTAGATAGTGCGACTAAATAGAAATATAGAAAACCAAACCACACGAACATTGTCTGCTTAACTAATAAACTGAATTACCGGCTTTGTGGATTAACTTATGCTGAAAACTTATATTTGACTGGAGCCTTTCTTTGACACTCTTTCTATAGAGTTCTAGTGGATTTATGGAGCAAGAAATCTTGACATGGGCTGACTAAAATTGTTAAATAAGAAAATCACTCCTGGCTAAAATTTTATAATATGAGTCGAGGCCTATGAAACATCATATAAGATGGAGTGACTAAGCCTTATGCACTGCAACTATAATTTTCAAGCTTAGACATATCCCTTAAATACTCTCTCAACTATACTCTTAACCTTAGTACAACACATCACCTGAGACTACTAAAAATATTCACATGGGCGTTGAGCACGAATGCACAAACATACTAACTTTTCTGATTAAATGAATGACTGATAGCTGAATACTGGTCATGTAAGACTAAACTATACTTAGTCTGAATAACTAGATCTAAAACTACAGAGTATCATGCCTATGAGGCAAGGACTGACTGAGTAACATAAGATAACTTTGCATGAATTCATGAAAACTGTATTATTTGAGAATGCAAGACCAAATGTATAACATGATTTTGAAATATTCTTTAAACTGAGGTATTAAAATACTAATAATTGAATAACTAATAATTGTACGCTATGGTCAAGCAAACCTAAAATTGAACTGAGTTACTAATCTAATTACTGGACTGGGATTGTGACTGACACAATAATTGAGACTATAATGGAGACTGTAACTAAGAATGAACATACTGTAAGGCGTGAGTGCAAAAGTCATGAGCTGAATGACCTGATTTTGGAGTTTTTGTATTCTTGGAACATGATTTGTAATACTGAGTGAACTGGAACTCCTTATACTAGGAACTGTAAGCGTACATGATTTTTGTTAATGTGCACGAATATAAGCTATGATCATAAAACCGACATGTAAGGCATCATTAGACATCATGATAACTGGAGTACAAAACTCTACACTGAGGTACGGACGGGTTAGGAATCAACCTCTCCCACTGCTTTTCTACATACGCTGACATTACTACTAAATCTGAAGGCCTAACTTTTTAAAATATCATAACCGAACAGTTCCTGTATACTCGATGGCTATGATAGACTGACTCACTAGGGCAGAGACTGAGAAAGGTTCTGTTAAGGTTTCTTGTCTGATTTTGAAATCGACTGCTATGTAAGGAGCTACAAAAAATAGAGAAGCTCCTGAATCTACTAAGACGAAATATGTAAATGGAAGATCTGTAACATACCAGTAACTGCATCAGGAGAATTTTCCTGATCTCATCTGGACTGAAGTGCCTAGAGCCTATTTGGGTGTTGCCTACTGGTGGAACTAGAAGTGGCACCCTACTAATTCAGGCAACTGGATTGAGCTGAAGGACGATTATACTGACCCTATTGGTGCAAATATTTTACCTTCTGAGCCATTAATCTATACTTCCGCATACTATGGCCTGACTTACCATATCCAAAACATACATCGCTACTTGTTCTACACACACCTAGGTAATTTCTACCATATTCCTTGCAAAGCAGATGGGTACGACCACTGCTCATACTCTCTTGGGTTTTAGATCCTGGCGCCCCATCATGACTGTCATTCCTAAACTTTGGTACTGGCACACTAGCTGAGGATGAAGCTAGAACTGAAGATTTCAGATAAAATTAGGAATGGTTACCGCCCTCTGACCTAAGCTGATTGAAATTGAAATTACCTATTCTAGATTTCTTATTCTCTCTCTTATTCTCTTATGCTTCTGCTTCTCAATCTGCTAATCATGGACCATGAGCCAGGATATGTCCATCTCCTTAATTAACATCATTGTTCTGTACTCGTTAACCATAATATCTGACACCCCAGACACGAACTTGCTCATTTTGGACCTATTGTCTGCTACTACATGGGGAGCATACCTGGCTAACTGAATAAACTTAAGGGAATACTCTTTCACATTCATACTACCTTGCCTGAGATTGATGAACTCTAACATCTTGGATTCTCTCAGCTCTAAGGGAAATAATCTATCTAGAAAAGTTGTAGCAAACTCTTTCCATTGTATGGGCGCTGTATTTGTACCCATGTTTACCTTTCACTGCTTAAACCACGTATGACCTATATCTTGTAGCTAATAGGCAGCTAACTCAGCACTCTCACTAGAAGTTACTCCCATGATATCTGTGACTTTTTAAACCTGATCAAGGAACTCTTGTGGATCCTCTTCTTATTTAAATCCTAAGAATATAGAGGATTCATTCAGGTGAAGTCCTGAATCCTGGCTGCAGTAGTATTGGACACTGGGTTGGCCTAAAAAATAACTATCTGTTCATTTTGAGATGCTACTGAATTGGATAGAGTAGTGAATGCAGCTTTGAATTCTACATGAAAGACATGCTCGTCCAGAGGATCTGCCTGAATGGGTTGAGATGCTGACTGATTTTTAGTTCTCCTTCCATTTATCTTTTTAGGAGGCATGTTCTGTAACCTAAAGGAAGAAAAGGATTAGAATGAGAATTTAGCTTGATCTCATGCTCACTCGTATGACATGAATGCTGAAAGAAGAGAAACTTTTCCTAAAACACCTCGTAGGATCATGTCCATAAGTGTGGTGAGCTACACACCCATGCAAAAAATTCTACTAGATGTTGATTTCAAATTTCCTAGGACTCTGCTGAGACTTAGGCTCTGATACCAAGTTTGTAACACCCCAATTTTGTACCCTGAATGCTACATGGTGCTCATAATCCCGAAGGACCACAAGCTAACCCATGACTGGTACCTGCTGCAATAACTGAATAGTAATACTGTAAATATATGGAAATTAGGCGAAAAACATGCCATAAGGTTCAATACTGAAATAAAACTGAATGTTGTATAATAATACTAAAACTAAAACATCTGTCTCAAAGTACTCTAGTTTAAAAATCCTCTATTGTCTGAATCTTGGAGTTGATGGGACAAGTCCCCAACTAGCTCCAACTATTGAAATAAACTGCAATACTAAAATAATAATCATGTCCTCAGACTATGAGAACTTACCACTAACTCTGACTGCTGAAAATCTGAGACTGCTAAGTATGATCGGGAGTCTATGCGTCTGAACCTATGATATAAAACATCATAGCACAAAGAAAAGTATACGTCAGTACTTTGAATGTACTGGTATGCTAAGTGAGGTAGGATGAAATTCATGGGTTCATATGCATGAATAATACTGACTGAATGACATGAATATAACTGAACGAGAGTACATACATAAGTACGTAAACTATAAATGAGGTCGTGATAACACTAGATACTGAGTTATGACTACTAATTAACTAATATTTAGTTTTACTGATACTGTATTACTGATAACTGAATGATTGTATTTAAAATTCTGGATTCTGTAAAACTATTGTAAGTTTTTTAGTGAGCTGAGCAACTGTGTCTGACAGTCCTAAATTTGTAGAGCTGAACTGAGTTCTATACTAAGATTGAATCTGAAACTGAGACTGTGGGAGGTAATCATCTAACCAATATGCCCCAAATAAGATAAATAAGTTGGGGTCCAATCTGTAACCCTAATTAGAAGGGTGTCAGTACCGTGCCACGAGTAATGACAACTGGCTATGGGGTCAGTCTTAGTCTAGTCGGTGACCCTTGAGATCAATCCTAAACTAGTGGGTGATCCCTGAGTATGTCAGTCCTATCTAATGAGTGACATCTTATAACCTATGTTGGTTACATAGTTCTAGAACTTAGGGATTGCTTCTAGAGAACCAGTCCTAGCTGGCGGGTGAGCCCCATCCATAGGCTCACTCGGTGCTGAATTCTACTCCCAACTGAAAGACACTGAAGTAATTCCTAGACTGTACTAGGCTTGACTGAACTGTTACTGATCATACTGTTTAACTGAACTGAGTTCACTAAGTTCCATTGACTGATGGAATACTACTGGATTCTATTAACTAACTGAATACTATCGAGTTTTGTTAGCTGACCGAGTTTACTAAGGTTGGAACTGATTACTGAATCGGGATGGACTGATTTCGAGTCCTCTGAGTACTGAACTGATTACTGACTGAATTCTATGAACTGACTGAGTTTACTGAGTTCTAAATAGAATACTACTATGTTCTGAACTGAATATTGAACTGAGACCGATTACTGAATACTACTAAATTTTCCTGAGTCCTGTAACTGACTGAGAGTACTACTTATTATGACATGACTGAGATTATTCTGTAACTGACACTGGCTCTAGGTAAACAGCTAAATTATCAAGTATAAATAGCCCCAGGACTCGATAGCATGAAAAATAAATCTTCACATGATCTTGCATAGCATAACATAAAAATGCACGCTTGTTCATAATGTATCTTTAGAGGCACTTTATCAAATACTACAATGGCATGAAATAATATACATACTATCATGATATAATCTTATCATTACATTTACATGAGCAATTCATCAAACACTTGGATGGCATAATCTATGCACATGGCGCTAGAACAACATGTGAGCATCATGATTCAATTATAAATTCACAATTCCATGGGTTTCAACATGAATTAACATGATAAATCACACATGTCAATTAATTCTACATCAATCATGTAATAAACATAAAAAAGAAATCCAGTTATAGCAACAATCATGAATACACTTTGGTTTCAAATCATGGACAACATAAAATCAAGCTACTTGAAGTTTAAAAGAGTTTCTTGGACTCCAAGGGCGGAAGGAACCTTTGGATGAACACTTCACATACCTTAGTGCCTAAATTCTGAAAGATTGGTGGTGGTTTCTTGAGTTCTTGATTTGAAATTGATCCCCCTAGGATTTCTGTCCTTGAGAAATTTGAGAATAATTAATGAATTTAGCCTCTAAAGGGGCTTATTCTCGTGTTTTGGGGGCTGAATGACGTGGGAAAAAAATCCAAATACCCCTAAGGACACGGCTTTTTAATGACTATAAACCAAACTGTCGACGCGCAGACCGACACGCCGCATTATTGGGATCGATGTGATAGCCAACGCACTGCATCAAGTCTGCATCGGTTCACCGGAAATTGCCACTGGAAGACAAGAAAAATATTGATCGATGTGATAGCAGTCGCGCCGCGCTGAGATCGCGTTGATGCACTATTTTGGATTCTCAAACATGGTTCAAACGAGGTCCAAAAAATCTGAAACTTTTTCGAGATCACCTACAGACATTCCTGATCATGCATTAACCTAAAGATTGACATTTTAAGATCATAGAGATCATGAACAAGAGTTGCCAACTTACTAAGGCCAAAATGACACTAAGTCTGAATACTTAGCTAGAATTTTCTAAGTCTGGGACCCCTTAGCAAGCTTAAAAGTTTGAGTCGAGCTTAGGATTTTGTTGGGTCTAATAGATGCAGGTGGCTATTCACTATCAAATACAGTGTTGATGTTTCGATTGACCGCTACAAAGCAAGACTTATGGCAAAAAGATACACTCAATCTGATAGTATATATTATACAGAAACTTTTTCTCCTGTAGCAAAATTAAATACCATGAGAGTACTACTAGCACTTGCTGCTAATTTGAATTGGGAATTACATTAATATGATATGAAAAATACTTTCTTACATGGTGATCTTAAATAGGAAGTATATATGGAAATCCCACAAGGATTTGTTACTTCATAAGCAGAAACTGTATGCAAGTTAAACAAAGTATTATATGGATTAAATCAGTCACCAAGAGCATGGTTGGATGCTTTAGCTTGGCCATGAAGAGCAGAGGTCACAAGTAAAGTAATGTTGATCACACCTTATTCTTGAATCATCAAAGAGGTTTGGTCACAGCCTTAATTATCTATGTTGATGATATGATAATTACAGGGGATGGCAAAGAAGAGATTACAAAGTTGCAAAGGTATTTAGCTACAGAGTTAGAAATATAGAACCTTGGAGTGCTTAAGTATTTTATTGAGATAGAGGTCGCTCAATCTAGCAAAGGATTTTTCCTTTCCCAAAGAAAATATGTTCTTGACTTATTGGCAGAAACAAGAATGCTCAATTATAGACCATTCGACACTCCTATAGTCCAAAATCATGGACTAACTAAGCATCTGAATCAGACGCCAACAAACAAAAGGAGGTATCAACCATTTGTTGGTAAATTGATTTATTTATCCCATACAAGACCGGATATAGCATATAAAGTGAGTCTTGTTAGTCAATTCATGCATAATCCTAGTGAAGAGCATATGGGGGCAGTTACTCGTATTTTTCAATATCTTAAGTCATCTCCTAGAAGAGGACTTACGTTCAAGAAACATAGTCATTTGAATATTAATGGCTATACAAATGCGAACACGGTTTGGAGTGCAACATATAGAAGATTAACATCAGGTTATTTGACCTTTATTGGAGGAAACTTGGTTACTTTGAGAAGCAAGAAACCAAAAACAAAAAGTGGTGGCTTTATCTAGCGTAGAGGCAGAATTCAGAAGTATGGCGAAGGAAATTTGTGAACTTCATTGGCTGAAGAGATTATTAACAAAAATAGTTCTTGACTCAAGTTCAACGATAAAGATATTTTGTGACAACAGGTCAGTTATACAAATTGCTCAGAATCCTGTTTAACATGACAAGACAAAATATACTAAAGTAGATCAACATTTCACTAAAGAGAAACTTGAAGAGAAAATAATATGTTTTCCACATTTGAAATCAAAAGACCAGTTGACAGACATGCTAACTAAAGTTGTTCCAAGTATACCATTTAATAACTCATTGGACAAGTTGGAATCAAAGACATCTACCTACCAACTTGAGCGAGAGTGTTACAATGAGCTGTACAGTATGAGCTATTTTAGGAAATAAAATAAGTGAATGGTGGGATTGGAGCCAAAATTATTATTATTCTATTTCCATTAATGTTGATTATCTTTTCATTTAGGTGTTTGTAGTGATTATTGTATATTATCTTTCCATTTAGATCTCTTTTTTTTATATATAAAGTTACAACCTTGTAATTATTGAAATATACTGAAGTTAATAGAAAAACAAACTTCTCACTGTGTTTGGTTTTTATCAGCTTTATCCATTTTATTATATTTATGGTATGGTAGTTAATTCTCGTGTCGTTAGCTTGACATAGTCTGTCCTAGATGTTTTCTATTCTTTCCATTCCAAAATGGTTTTTATTGACCTACAAAATTGTAAGGAGAATATTAGCCTTGGAGTTAAAGAATGATGATTTCTCATTATCATATTTGCTACTGCATCTACTCCTCCATATCTCCCAACATATAATAGGTGGGAGTCATTAAAATATATTTGACATTAGAATTTTTAGCCTTGGTGTTCCACTATATAAGGAGCAACATCTTGATATTCATGTTCCTGAATTCAATTTCAAGAGATTATGCAAAAAGGTGCAAATTTTGTTAGCATATTCTCCTTTACAAAATAAGTGATCTACCTCTTCAGGAAGGATAACAGTATTTGGAGGCTCCTACAATGATAATTCAATGTCACATGGTTGCCAAACCTGGCCATGTTGCATTGGTCGAGAGCTTATTGTGAATGACCCTCTAAGTGAGAAACGTTATTTTGAAAGGTATGTATGTCTTTGTACCAAATGTTGCTCTTGATTATATTAGGATTTCTCTTTCTCAGAGGCATTTTCAGGCTGACCCAATCAAGAAAGTCCCAGTAATGAAGGAGTACAAACAACTCTATCATGTTTATTCTTATCCATGTTGAAGTTAAGATCTGTAAGTTATATTTTGATCATGTTTGAAGGTTTGATTTAAAGGTTCAGCTCCATGTACCTCCATAAAGACCTCTCTAAGCTCAGGTAAGTCATTACTGGTATCAATAGGGTTTAACGAGGATAAAAGACCAAAGGAATACCAATTATCATGCCAAAAACCCACTTTACCTCTCCTCACCTTCCAAAAAATATTCTTTTACACCTTTATATTGATCTCATAGATGGCGTTTCAAGATTGAGAATCTCCTCTATTCCATGTAGTCACTATTGAGTAAGAGTTGGTACAATACTTAGCCTTGATAAATTCACTCTATATTGAGTTGAAAGTTCTTATGGACCACTGTTGTTTGGCCTTGAAAGTATTACAAATGTCAGAAAGTCTTCTAAAGTTGGATCCTCCCTCCCTAATGGGATTACATAAATTACTCCAGGAGATCTAGTGGTACCACCCACCCGTGTCTTTTCTAAACCAAAAGAACCTAGTGATGTACTTTTTAATTTGTTTAATAGTATCGTTATAAGGACTGACAACAGCTAGAAGATGAATAGAGAGAGAGAAAACAAGAAATGTCTAATGAGGATAGCCTTTCCCCCTATAGATAGGAGCTTAGTGCACCACCCTTCATCCTATTAATCACCTTGTTATCTATTCTAGGGAAATCTACCACCAACTTTCTACCAGTTATCAATGAACAACCTAAGTAAAACATAGGGAAGTGGTGGTGCCTCATACCAGTACCGACTTTCATAATAGTAATAGTGCTAACCTTGTCTTGTCAGCCATAGTAAAACAACTTTTCTCCCTATTCATAAGTTGTTCAAAAGTATCCTCATACTTGGTTAAAGTATCAATCATAAGCTTTATGGACCCTTTGTCTCAGGGGCGGAGCTACAGTATAGGAAGGATGGTCAGATGAACACCCTTCGTCGGTAAAGTATACCATATAGAAAGATTAAATATCGTTCCTAACGGATAATAATTGACTCTTGAACAATCTTGACACAGCTGAGAGGATAGCTCAGCAGTCAAGTGTGTGTAATTTACAGAAGCTACGCAGGTTCGATTCCCATTTGCACAGATTTATGTACTTTTTTTTTTCTCTAAAAGCCAAATAGGACAAATATGGTAAATTGTTCACTCTTGTTGCTTGTGCTTATTTCCTATTTAGCGCAATCTCTCATATATTCTTGCTAGTATTTGATTTCTTTTATTATTATTTATGAGAATTAATATATTGCTATCTAAAAAAGGAAAAATGTATTTTTCATTAGAAGCTATTTTCTCTTTTTTAAGTTATGTGATATTTTCGTTATTTAAAATTCAAAATTTGTAAATTTTTACCAATATTTTAGAATGTATTATTTTTATCATATTGATATAAGAAAAATTGCAACTTATAAATAATTATTGTATAAGTTTGAAATATTTAAATTTTAGTTTTAAAATATAGAATTGATCTAATCCAATTTAAGTTCAAAAATTAATTAACTTGACCCTGAAAAAGAAAAAAACATCATATAATTTGAAATGGCTGAAATATTGATTTATAGGTATCAAAAATTAAGCGCAAAATATAGAATCCTTTTTCATTATTCGTAAACATTTGGAGACAAATACATAGTAGCTTAGTTAGTTTACATTTTTTTTGTTTGTGTTATTATATTGTGTCGTGCAAGTATTTTTATAATTGAAATACCTACTTATAGTACAATTTAGAGTTTCAATAGAATTTTTTTCTTAAATATATTAAAATACAGTCTTACAATTAAAATGTTTCCCAATATAATAATGGTTTTAGGCGCTATCTTAGTTTTAGATGTAAAAATTTAATTAGTATTGTTTTTAATGAATTTATTGTGAAATATTTCAAGATATAAAATCTCTCGAGTAGGATTGACATATATATATGGATTATGCTTACACTAATAGAGCTTTTTTCAAATTTATATGTTTAATTTATATAAATGTTAGTACTGTTATGTAAGTGTTTGTATGACTTAGCTAAATATAACGTAGCTTGATTTAAAATTTTTGCACCCATTCATCTTTTTTTGGGGAAGGGGCATTTAGCTCTTCAAAGTTTGAACACCCTTCGAAAAAATCCTAGCTCCGCCACTGCTTTGTCTTCATTATAACATAGTATGGCATCATCCACAAATACAATGTGATTTACCACCGAACCATTAGGATTCATGTAGAAGATTTTGTATCTAGGATCTTGATGAAGATCATTAAACATTTTGGATAAAATATCTGCACTAAGGATAAATAAAGAGAGAGATATAGGATCTTCTTATCTCAAGCCTCTCTCTAACTTAACAAAATCATATCTGCCTCTATTAACTATAACTAAATACCAATGATTGGAGATATAGTTGAGGTTAATCCATGTCTTATCAAAATCAAGTTTTCTTAACACAACACTCAACTAGTCCTAAAAGGCTCTGCCATAGGATTTTTTCATATCAAGTTTTATCACAATATTCTCTCTTCTATTGGGCTTATTGATATCATTAGTTATCTCTCTTGGTCTAGAAGGATGTTTTCAGAGATTGAGCTCCTTTTCATAAACTCACTTTGATTTTTGGATATAATTTTAGGAAGAATGGTGGCTAATCTATTGTTAAGAATCATGGAAATGATTTTAGTGGATACATTACAAAGGCTTATAGGTCTGAGCTCGGAGTATTTTTTGGGGAGATCAACTTTAGGAATCATGACAATGCAAATAAATGTAATTTTTTTTGGGAGGGTGGCACCATTAAAGGAATAAGCTACAGATCTGTGAATATCTTGTCCAATTATATCCTAGGTCAGTTGGTAAAAATTAATACCGAGCTCACCAGATCTTGGAGAACTATAACCATTTATAGAGAACACACTTCTTTTGACTTCATAAATATATTAGGAATATTGGAGAGCATGGTGTTATCCTCTTCTAAGATATATTTGTTCAAATATTTACAGTTTCATAGTTGACATTGAAGTTCTCTTGGAAAAAGATCTATTTATGATATTTCACAGCCTTTTCAGCTATAACATCATTACGGTCCAACCATTGGTCATCATAATCTACAATTCTCCTAAGGGTATGTCTTCTTTTCTTATCTTTGATCATGTTATGGAAGAACCCAAAATTACTATCTCCTTCTTCTAACCACTTTACACTAGGCTTTTGTCTTAAGATAGAGTTTTGGATCTTCAAGTACTTGGTGAATTTTGCTCTAGCTTTGGATAATTCATTTCTATTAGCAGCAAAATTATCCCTTACATTTATGTCTTTTAGCATTCTAATATATGCGTTAATTAGTTTGTTAGGATATTTATGAATGTCACCAAAAGTCTGTTTAGATCATATGCTATGGGCCTTACAATGTTACTTCAACTTTTGATGAAGAGAGTATAAGGGATTACCATCTAAGTTCTCATCCCATACATTCTTGTCAATGGCCAAAAAATTAAGATGATCAACCTACACATTGAGAAACTTAAAATATTTGATGTGATGGCTTACTTTGTGGTTGATCTTAACCGACAGATGAGTAGTTTGAGATGAATGGGAAATAAAGGCATTATTTTGGATATTAAACTAAGAGGAGTTGTACAACATCCTATCTAACTTTCTCCATATGGTATTTAGAGGATCCCTTTTATCACTCCATGGTGATCAAGAGTACCCAATATCTTATAGGTCGCACTCATTTAGACAACCAATAAAGTCAGACCTTCTTCGATTCTAAACTCCCTACCTTATTTCCTTTCATTGTTAGATCAAATGACATTAAAGTCTACTATTGCACTCCTAAGGGTTTTGTAAGGAGTTAGCAATGTTCTTCTATCTATAGTCCATAGATCATTTCTTTGAATTTTTGTGAATTTAGCACAAATGCTTGATAAAAAGAAAGATAGGCCATTTTTATTGCTTACTCTTATTAGAATATGTTGCTCCCTATTTTGGATGATATTTATCTCAACTTTATTGGACCATAGGATTTAAATCTGCTTGCTACAAATATGAAGAGTAAATTGCATGACAAGCTTTAAATTGAAATTTTTAATTTCCTACTGTCAGTTAGAGGTTCTTGTAGGCAGATGAGAGGAAAATAAATTTGAAGTTTGAGATTTTAAAGTCCTTTCAAGGATCCATTAGAGGAGGCAGATGAGAGGAAAATAAATTTAAAGTTTGAGATTTTGAAGTCTTTGCAAGCATCTATTAGAACCTACACCCCTAATTCCATAAAATAAAGTTAATCATCAAGACTATTGTTCTTTTTACTCCTAGTTATTACTATAGAAGTTGTTGATGTTAACAAAGTATCACCCTCCAGTGTTTTGGAAAATTTTCAGGGATAAATTGCTTTCTGAAAATCATATCATGTTGATCTTGTATGGTGATGGTTGATAAATTCTCATGATTCATATCTCTACAGTTATTGACGGTGTATTCATCACCAGCCTTGGATTGGTTCTATTTTTCTATAACTTCTTCCATTTTTTCATCTTGGCCAATAATGTTTATCATGGTCTCATATATGGGGTTAAGTTTGAAATATTACTATTACCCCTTAGACTAGCAAGATTAATATCAAGAGGATCAGGTGTAAAATTAATCAAATCCACTTTTCTAATATAATTCACAACAAGTATTCCAAGGTCTACATCTATATCTTCCACAATTTTATGACCTTCTCCTTGACTAAATTTTAACATAGGTAGAGGCGTGGTGGTTGTTTGATGATATGGTCTTCTTTGATCTTATCACCTTTAAGGAGGACATTACCAGGAGTGGAGATCTTTTTCATGAATTTCCTCCCTTCACTAAGCTTTTTTATGTCTATATTAGTATCCAATTTTTTCAGGTAAAGAACCCCATTTTAGATTTATGTCTCAGCACCTTCTATCCCAGAAAAGACAATATAGTTTTTTTTCCTCACATTCAAGTCACTATGAACTGATTTCTTATTATTCTTCTTCACTTTTTTACTTGGCTTGAGAGACTTTATCCTACCCGGTACTTCTTCCAAAGTCTTGAGATGCCTGGCATCGACTATCTGTGATATTAATTTTATCCTTGTTGTTATTACATTGATTTGTTCCCATGTTGTAGACCCCTCACTATTATAAAGGAGGTTGAACTTATTATAGTCGGCTAGATTTCCTATCATACTAGTTTGAGTTTTGTCAAAATCTTATTGCCCCTCCTTACTTGGTTTATGCTCATTTAGACCTTTGTCCCTTCTTTTTATTTTTCTAACCTCTCTCCATCCGTTTTGCCCTTGTACTCTCAAAAGAGTCATCTTTATTCCTATTTCATAAAATCTCCATTTTCCACCTTAGTTTTCTTGCGTGGTGCCTACATGACTTTTTTTAATTAAATATTTTTTTCCAATTTAAACTCATTTAACTGTTGCCCTTATAAGATGTAAAATTCTTGCTACTTAAGATTTCTTTTGCGGGCTGGTTACACTCAAATGCCATTTGTTCAACAGGTACCTTCAATAAATTTCATATTACGAATTTTAATTATCTCATCACCTCACTAAAAAATTAAGCACCAAAATTATTCACTCCTATAGAATTTGTCTTGATTTCAAGAATCACGCTCCTTTGTTACTGGTTTGTTATGCATTTAAAGGGCTACATAATAGTTTTTTCGAAGGATGGAAAGATGCTATTTTATATTCTACATGGATTATTCACTACATTGATCCTATTCAAGGTCCCATTATATCTTCTATTAAGTATTTCTAAACCTAAAAATGTTCTTTTGGTGTGCTTGTTATTGGCCATGTATTTAGTTAGATTATTTACCTTTTTGTTTCTTATTCTTATAATATGTCTTTTCCTATATTGTTTGTTCTCGAGCTAAGGGTCTATCGAAAATAGTCTCTTTACCTCACCTTTGAGGTAGTGCTATGGACTGCGTACATTCTACCCTTACTAGAACCCATTACGTGGGAATATGCTGGGTATTATGTTGTTGTTGAACCTCTGTCCATCCATCTTTATTCTTGGAAATACCTTTTATAGGTTGGTCATTATTATTATTTTGTTTACCTAGATCATAGTTCGCGCTACACTTTTGATTAAGTGATTTTAGGGACATTTTGCTAAAGTTCTGGTCCTTTACCATTTTATTGTCGTTTACTAGATTCTGCTTCCTTTTGATGAGCATTGTTATCTAGGGATGGCAATGGGGCGGTGCGCGTGCGGGTTTTAAGCTATGCGGGGCGGTGCGGATTTTAAGTTATGCGGGGCGGTGTGGGTGCAGGACGGGTTAAAATATGTTTTTTTTAAATGGTACGGTGCGGGTTGCGGGTATATGCGGGTTTAAATTTAAAAAAAAAAAGCTAAAAATTAGTACTTTTCTCGTGAATATACTTAAAATTATATGTATTCTTTACTTAAAGTTTTATGATACTTAAAACGACATGTATAACACTACAAATAAAGTGTTTAATATCTCAATTCATTTTAATAAAAATATGATATTTGCATCATTACTTGTACACATTATACTTTTTGACAATTTTTTATTGAAAAGTGATATAATAGAAATTAGTTATTATTTCCTAGTTGTAGATTTGAAGATATTATGATTTTCAATGGAGTTATAAATTTTTCAAAAAAAAAGAAAAAAAAAAATATGGTGCGGTGCGGTTATGCGCGGGTATGAATGTGAGGCAGGTTTATGCGGGTTTAAAGGTGATGCGGTGAGGTGCGGTGTGGTTTTAAAACTTACGGGTTTAAAAAAAATCCGCACCGCACCCACACCGCACCACACCATTGCCATCTCTATTAAATATTATCCATCTCGGCCAGATTGTCTTCTCTATTAGTGATAGCCAATTCAGGATATAATTCTCTACAAACAACCACGGAGTGACCCTTTACATTACAATTAATATAATAAGCCTGGACAGACTCATATCGTTCTTCTGGGAGAAAGTTTCTAGGACTCTATCTGAGTTTTGGATTGCCACAATGACTTCATTGATCAGGTTCTTTACAAGGTCTATTTTCACCCTTATTTTAGCAGTCGTTGATCTAATTTTAGAGCTAGTAGTTTTGTCCATAATGATTGAGGTGCCCATGGGACCAACTATTCTACATAATACATCTCATTCATAAAAATGTAATAGAAAGTCACTAAGTTGATCCATATTGGAGCCAAGGTAGTTTCTGTAGCGGGCTTAAAAATGGGACTCCATTTAACGTTTTTCTTATTGTAGTCTTTATTAGCCGTATGAAATCCTTAGTGTAATGACCCTACCGATCATTTTTTGCATTTTCACATATTTTTATCGCTAGAGCTTTTCAATAACTGGCTCAAGTCATTTGTGACTTGCTGGAGCCGATAGTTCAGTTATCAGAAAATTTGTTTGATTTTTAGAGTCAATTCCCTATTTTAAAGTCTTCGCCGGTAAGAATTGATTATTGAGATTAAACTTTATTTTAAAAACATTGTATGCCAATTTTGACAATTCCATCTGCTCTGAAACATCGATTTTAGATTATGGGAACCTTTGGTTTGGGTACCAAAGCTTTCTGACTCATTTTGGGCTATTGCGGAATTCGTTAAGAGTTATCCATGAGCGTGGAGCCCATATTGCGTTGAAATAACCTTGGATGAAAATTTCAACTGCGTCATTGAGTTCAAAATATTGAATTTGATAGGGTAGCATAGTTTATTTGTGTTTTTGAAATTTTGAATAAATCCCGAGAGGTTGGTGGAAACTTGAAATTTCCAAGTTTCAGTTAGTGCATCCGCTAAATCAACACTTGGGTCACTTTAGTAGAGGCCGATTAAGCGGCCAGTCAATTGCTTAAGTGATCAGGCTTGCCATTTGGTCCGCTAAAGCGGAGCCCAGTCTGCTGAAATAGAGGACGCTTAAGCGGCTATTAATCTGCTTTAGTGGAAGGAACAGGACCAGTATGTATCTCTTAAGTGGCACTTGGAGGCCATTAAATGCCTTTTTTGCTCGATTTTCTCTAATTTTTCTCACAAGTCTCAAGAGTTAAAACCCTAGAGAGTGTCGAAATTTTGCAGAGTAACTACTGGGAGATTGTGGGGTAATTATGAGCTCGGATTAATTATTTCTTCATTGAAATCTTGGTAAGTTTTCATCAAATTATGGTTTAATTTCCCATATTATTCCCAAAATCTCTAGATTCTTGTTGAATAGACTGAGGCATTGTTTGAGTTCAAAATTTACTCATTCTTGAGGATAAATGATCCTTAAGTATAGGGGGACGCGTTGATGATTTTAAAAGTGTGATTTTGCAAGCGGGCACCCACATGAGATTTTGGCATAATTTTTTAATCCAAGCATAAAAATGCAATATGGGTGCTATTGTTCTCATATTTATGATTAGATTATCATTTTGATAGTGTGGCATTATATGGAAGCTTCTTGAGAAAGGAAATCATTGGTTTAGCAGACTTCACCAGGCTTTCTTTGACATTCAGGTAGGATAAGTTTATCTTTTTTTAGACCGAGCTTAATTATGTTAGAACATGATATTATGCTAGTTTTGGGAGGAGATTTAGGTCTTGGAGGTATTTATAGTATGATTTGGATCTTTTAGTCGATTAAGGAATCATAATTAGACATAATTGACTACTCATTCTTTTAGTAGATTTACTAGCTTAGGACAAAATAGTGGTTTAATTAACATATAGTAGTTAAATTAGATACCTTAGCCTAGTTTAGAGTAGAATTTTCTTTAGAACAGATTTTAGAGATAGAAGTGGGCCCTTTTGGCCCACCTTAGATCAAGATTGCTATTAACTCCTTGTAGGATTTATAGGCCTTGCACATTATTTTAATTACATTATTGATCCTGAGGAGGTTAAGATTCATGATGCTTTATTATATGTTGGTTCTTGGGAGACAATATTATCTTCGATTCAAGTCCATCGATTTATGACATTGAGATCTGTTTGATTTCGACATTATTCATGATATGAGTTCTGGTTCAAGTACGACAATTGATGATATAAGTTGCAGTTCAAGTTTGACATTGAGAGATTATTTATGATGTTTATGAGACTAGTACGAGTCTGGTGTTTTAAGGTATGAAATATTCCACGATTATGATTTTTAGATATGAATAATTAATATATTTCTAATTATTTACCTCTCTATGGTTGTACCCTCCGACTTATGGGGGCCCGTATTGAGTTATTTATTTTATTTCACTTTCTGACTTAAGGGGACCAGTTATTTACTGATAGCTATGTGTTCTTTAATATTATTATTCCGATTATTTATTTATAGTTTTTGGAGCGTTATTCCAGGTTTCCCCTCTTATCTTGACTTAGTTTATTTATTTCGTATTTCACTGTATTTATAGTATGATTTAGCTCAGTCGGCTAATAATGCCTATTGAGTACCCATTGCTTTGTTACTTGCAAGGCCCTGAGTTTTTGGCCCTTGAAATTTTTTGACATTTTATCCTCACTAGCTTGACTACGACTTACCCCTACGTATTGTAGGGTGTCTTGAAGGTTCATGTGACCCTAGTGTCCAGCAATTGGTGCTTGAGTTGCTGTCCAAAGTACGCCTTGGTGATACAAGTCATAGGGGTCTTGATGGGTCCTAGGAACCCAAGTCATAACCAAATTAGAAAGTAAGTGGCTAGGATCGGTACTGAGTACAAGTGGCTCACTATGAGTCGTAAGGACTTGTTATGAGTTGTTAGGTGTAAATCGTAGGATGTCCAGTGTTTACCCAAATGGGTTCTGTGTTGATTACAACTGAACCTTACGAGTCATAGGGTCCCATTATGAGTGGTACCATTTGAGTCATAGCGTAACCAGTGTGCGGGTGTCCTAAGAACTGTCTTGGCTACGACTCAGGGTGACGAGTCATAATGAGTCTATACGAGTCGTATAGTGACCTATAGTCATTATGACTAAATTTTAGCTTTTATTTTGATGGCATTTTGGACAATTCCATCCTTGCCTAATTAAACCCCCACGCCCATAAAGCACTTAAGGGGGTTATATTTCATCCTTAATGTACTCAAATAATCCGAAATCTCTCTTAAATTCTCTCACGTACCCATACTTAGGCTTTTCAAGAAGTAGGCTATCTAAGGTATCAAGGGTTGAATTCTTTTGTGAAACTTGATATTTCAGGTATGTTACTCTCCCCTAATTATTAATTTGCTAAAAACATGGGTTTTAAAGTGTTATTCATATGGTATTGAGGTTGGTTTTGAAAACATGAGTTTAGGGTTTTGTATAACTATTGTTTATGTGATGTTTCATGTTTGTCCCTTCATAGGTTAGGTTTAAATGGTGGTTTTAAAGTCAATTTGATGCATGGTAATGGTCAATAAACTAGGGATTGTGATTTCCTAAACTTGTGACTTTTGAAGCGGTTATGACCCCAACCCCATATTGTGAAATTGGTTTTAATTATGAAAATGTGGAATTGAAATATTCTTGAACTATTGAATTATGATTTTGAATTGAACCTTATGGGGTTGTGTAATTCCCCAAGCTAATGAAAATTGAACCAAGGGGGTTGTGAATTCCCCTAAGTGAAGATAATTGGTCTGGCATATTGACGTTACCTTAAAAGTATAGTTGGTATGACGATACCAACAATGTATGCCTAAATGTCTATACCTTGAGTCATGAAAATGGAGGCCCGAGAGACCAATACTAGAAACCGTAGTTACCGATGCTGGCGTCTTTATGACTAGGTGGTTCGAGTCCCCCTTATTATTATTATCATATGATTGAGAGGTTCGATTTTCCCACATTATATTACATGATTTGGTACTTGTGTCAACTTGATATGTTGGGAGGTTTGAGTCACCCATATGCATATATTTACCCTCTGATTCGTGTGGCCATACGTACTAAGGCCCTACTAACTGGGGGAGAGCTGGGCCCATATAGTCCATGGGTGTCTTCATATGTTATGATGAATGAGCTACACAATTCAATCTAAAATTTTAAAGTACATGTTAAGCCTTGCTCCCTATCTCGACATGTGATATATATATATATATATATGTATATGCATTTGATTATATGCATTGGATTTGAATTATTTGAAACTGTTGATTATGGAATTATGTTATCCTTATCCATGAGTTTCATGCTAGTGTTCACACCATTAACCGTCTCCGAACGTTGTATCCCTACGCGATACAGGGTCCAAAGGCAAGTGTACTTTTCCTACGCAGAGTTAGGTGGATCTACTCGGTTTATCGGTTTATTATGGTGAAGTGGTAAGCTTCCATTCTCCAAAAGGATTAGGCATTTCATCTATTTCCACTTTTAGAATTGAGTTGACAGTTTTCTTTATCATTAATATTGTCATTGTCATCTGTCAGATCCGGGGACTTATCCTGACCAAGACTGGTTTTGGTTATTTGCTTAAAAGGCTTTGTTTGGATTACTATGAAGATTGGTTAATGTTGGTCGGTCACCGATCGTTGGCTATAGACATGGTTTGAATTTCCTTAAGCTGGTTGCATTCTATTTTACTATATGTTTGGAATTCATCCAACCTTGGGGGATGTGATGTTTGGTTTGGTTAGGTGCAGGGGGTGATCTACTGTCCACGTGGTACTTAAGATACTCGTCATGACTAGGCCCTGGTTTGGGTTGTGACAAAGATGGTATCAGAGCCTAGGTTTGGTGTCATTGGGTGTCCAACAAAGATGTGTCAAGTAGAGTCTCATTTATGGGTGTGTAGCGTGACACACTTATAAGGGAGAGAGTACGAGTCATTTAGGAATATTTCCCTTTCTTGTTCTATTTTCGATCCATAGAGTCTAAGGTCTTTAATCTCCTATAATTCCCGTATGTTCGCTTTTCAGATCATGCCTCCCAGAAGATCTGATGCTCGTGGAAATCCTTCTGTCCTATCTGACAATAATATGGACGGAGATCGTCCAACTTCAAGAGTTCAGACCAGGTCTAGGGTCGCTGCTTCTGATTGCCCTGATGGAACTCTATCGGTTCCCCTATCCCTCCTTAAGCACCTCAGGCTGGCGTGTCTAATGCTGAGTTTCAGTCTATTCATTTTCTTACCCAATGGGTGGCCTCCTAGAATGAGCGTGTTTCTTCTGTTGCTCCATCATTTGAGGCTACTAGAGTTGGCCAATTTATGATATGAGATTGAGTCCTCCTACTTTCACTGGTTTTGAAGTTGAGGAAGATCCTCAAAATTTTATTGATGAAATGAAAAAGATCTTTCTTGTGATGCATGCTACTGATGTGGAGGGTGTAGAGTTCACTGCTTATCAGTTGAAAGATGTTACATACCAGTGGTATGAAGAGTGAGAGCAGCTTAGGGGCAATGATGCTAAGTCATCTTTGTGGGACGACTTCTGACCCGACCCGACCTGGGGCCTTGTCGTAATGGACATCCCACGTCCAACCAAAATTGGGGACCACCCCTGTTACCTAACCCAACCACCATTAGCATACCTTGAGTCGGCTAAGTGTCGAACAAATAGCAATATAACATAACTGGATAGGGACTGACTTTGGGATAGGTCTATTCCTAGACCGCCCCTACCAAGTCATCCCATCATACCAAATCGTACCAACCAAACCAAACCATTCCAAAGGCCATAAACTGGGCCATAATCAAATAAGTTTTAAAACATAATATGATTAATCACAAAATAAAATATGATGGAACAATGAGAAATTATGTCCAATGATGTCAGCCCACCAGTTTATTCTAATGCTAAGGCCGAGACCAATACCTTTCCCATCGCCTATTCCAACCCATAGCAGTACTACAAAGCCTCTAACTGAAAGAGTAATATAATCAGGTTGGGACATGACCCCAACCATGGCCAAAACCAATATCTAAAATAAAATCAAAGTGTCTAGAAATATCTATAACATAAAATAGAGCCTTACAAAAAGATGGAAGCTCACCACTTCAGTCCAAATGCTGATCCCCGAGTTAATCACTATGTAGAAGGAGTAGAACGGATGGTTCCTGCATAGCGTAGGTATATAGCAGACGGTAGACGGGTAAGTGAGTGATCACTAGCATGAATTCAGGATAGGGATAAAACAATACCATTTATAAAGCCAAGTAAAACCATTCATATGCACACAACCATACATACACATATATATAACCATGTCGGGAAAAAGGACTAGGTTTAGAATGCCATTAAAACCTTTACCTGGGTTGTGTAGCTTTGCCGTCCTGAACCACCCATGGGCTATATGGGTTCAGCTCCCCCTGCTGAAAGGGCCCCAGGGTGTGTAGCCACACGACCAGGGAAGAAAACCTTGGATGACCAGTACATCCCCCAAAATATAGTGTGACATCATGCACACAACCACTAAGACTAACCTCATATCGGCAAATATGAGTTTTTTCAGTTTTGGTCCCCCCGGGACCTCCACCTTCCACGACTTTGCTACACATCCCACTATTATTGTCCAATTAAAAACATTATCAAGCAACCAAATAATCTATTTACCATTTATTAACCAAGTCCATTTAGTGGTGGTATCATCATACCAACCACACTTGCAAGTACTATCCATAGACAACCACATATATGTTTAAAGGGACTTCCAAGTGCCCTTCCATTTACCATATTAAACCACTTGGGGGATTCCATACAACCCACAAGAATAAAAATTTATCCATTTACCTTTCCAATCCATTTAAACGATGCATAATTCCTTTACCAAGTTTTAAAACAAGTAAGAGTTTCATGAAAAGTACTCAATGTAAAAAAAACATTATTATAGGCATTTTGTCAAACACATTGGGGGCATAATATAACCAAAACCAATTCCAATTACTTTTAAACCATTCCCATCCAATCCAATTATCCAAAACCATCATTAATGCATATAAAGCATAATTAAAACTATGGAAAACCATAACCAACTATTTAATGTCAAAACCCCCAAATCATATTTGAAAGCCAAAATCATACAATTAATGAACTCATGAAAACATTCATAAAAACCATGAATTTAGTTAGAATTTACAATCAGGGAAGATAACATGCCTTAAACCAAGATGATGATGAAAAGAAATCACCAAGACAAGCCCCAAATTAATCCTCTAGTTAAAACCCTAGCTTTCCTTGCCCAAAAGGTTTTGAGAGAATTATAGTGTTTTAGAAGAGTTTCTAAGTGTTAATGAATGGAATAGTAGGGTAAATAAAATCCTAAGTATGTTAGAAGTCGTGGCACCTTATTAGGATAAGTGGGGAAATGTCCAGAATACCCTCTCTTAAGTTGCATAAAATCCTGTCATAGTGGTATGACTGACCCTCACAAGTCATACCCTCCAATACAATTGGTACCCTCTACTCGTATCCTAGCTTCAACCTTTGGATCTAACACTGTCCAGCATATGACTCATCCAACCAAGTCATATCTGAAGCATACCATCCGTACCCTTCATCCGTATCCCTGGCAGATTAAACCAAAGGAATATTTAGACACTGTCTATCGTACGAGTCCATGGTACGACTTGTACCCTGGATTACGGCTCATAATGAGCTACTCGTACTCAGATCCAACCTAAGTAACCAAGTCTATGCTTAAGATAAGGAACCAAATGATCTGTATCCAACCATACGACTCGTACCACCAAATCGTACCCGTTTCAGTGACCAAAATCCATCCCACCAATAAACACTGGTCAGTATACGACTGTACCATACCATCAGTACCCCAACATACGACTCATTCCCATGAGTTGTATTGGGTTCAGAGACCATAATTCTGGGAAATTTTTTAAGGGTCAAAACCCAAGGTGTTATAGTCTCCCTATTAGAAATATTCATCCCCGAATGATGGAAAAGGTAGGGGTAACCACACGTATGAGTCACTTACATTATCTAATATATTCCCAATACTTAACAAAGTTTGAAAAAAAAAAGGCAAATATATTAATCTTTCCTTTAACAAACTCAGAAAATAAAGATGTGTTGAAGACACATACCTTCCGCACGAATTTCAGGAGTAGAAAACAAAAGCGGATATTTGAAATTCATGTCCTCCTATGCTTCCCAAGTTACCTCTTCCACCTTGTGGTTCCGCCATAGAACCTTAACCGAGGCCACATCTTGGGTTCGCAACCGATGAGCCTACCTATCCAATATCTCTATCGAGATTTCCTCATAAGATAGAGAATCTGTGATACCCAATCCTTCCAAAGGAACAATCAAAGAAGGATCACCAATGCACTTCCTCAACATGGAAACATGAAATATCGGATGAACTAAGCCCAAGCTAGAAAGCAACTCCAACTTATAAGTAATATTACCAACTCTTCGTAAAACCTCATAAGGACCAACATACTAGGTATTGAGTTTTCCCTTCTTGCTAAACCTCATTGTCCCTTCATAGGAGATACCTTGAGGAAAACCTTATCTCCAACCTCAAACTCCAAGTCTCTATGCCTAAAATCCATATAGTACTTTTAGCGGCTTTGGGCAGCTTTAAGCATATCCCAAATCACCTTCACCTTCTCCATAGCCTGGTAAACTAAGTTAGGAACAAACATATCCACCTTACCAAGCTCGAACCAACCAATAGGATATCTACACCTCCTACCATATAATGCCTCAAAAGAGGCCATACCAATACTAGAATAATAACTATTGTTGTAAGAAAACTCCACCAAAAGTAGATGCTTAACCCAATTTCCACCATAATCAATCACATAAGTCCGAAGTATATCCTCTAATGTATGAATAGTTATCTCCATATGCTCATCCATCTGTAATACCCGTGCCTTTTTCCTAGTTAAAAACCATCTTAAGGATGCTAGGACTTACTTTAAAATTCAAACCTATCTTTTCACACGTGGTACTTTTGATATTTTCACTTTCTATCACGTGGGAAATTGAGTTATCTTTCGAACAGTACCAATTCAGTCCAAATTCGACATCAGACGAGAAAGTTATGGATATTTTACTTGGAACTGTCGGAAATGCCCAGGTATGACGGCCAAGTTGATGGACCGCCACATAAATGATGGACCGCCACTTTGACCATCAAAGCCAAGGCAGTTGAGCCATGTACTGGATAAGGACTGACGAACGAGTTGACGGATCATCAAAGTTGTGACGGATCATTATCCAGGCCGTCAACTCTTATCCAGTGAACTCCATTTCTGGTCTACGTCTGACGGGCTAAGTGACAGACCTTCAAGTGTCTGATGGATCGACAGTCGGACCATCACACGCCACGTTAGTTTATTTCTAGGTCATTTTAAAAGGGATATTTTGGTCACTTATCACTTGCCTACATATACCCAGATAAGTCCGAATTCAGCCATTATGCTCATTATTATTTCACAAACAAAAATTAGGGTTTCTATATAAATTTAATCTCCAAGAACAAGACCTAATCCTCTTCAAGAATCAAAGGATTTCAAACCCTTCAAGTTCAAAACGTCAAGAACCCTGAATCAGGTATGCGTAGTGTTCATCTATGGACCCCTTTCGTTCATAGAGTTCAAGAACCATGCATTTAACTGAGAAACTTTGATATCCTTATTGCTATGTGATGTTGTTCATGTTAATGATCATTGTTTAATCTTCAAGATATTAATTTAAGTTTACTTCCATGATGTATGCATGCTTGTAGTTAAAACCATGAATTTGGGTGGTTCAAGATGATTAAAATTATTGTGAAAACCTATGCCCCAAAGTGTGCATGCAAGGTGTTTGTTAAAATTCCTAGAATGCTAAAAATCATATTCCCATGATCCCATAGTATTTAAATGACAAGCTATGTCAACTCTTAAGATGATTCCACATAAACTTCTATGTTATTGATATGTGTTGCTAGTATGATTATGCAATGAACATGATATTAAGATTGTGCAAGTACTTCTATATGACATAAAATCCTTTCCATGCAATACATTTTTGATAACCATGCTTAGTATGAAATCCCTTATGTACGATATTATGAATTGTGGACTTAAATCTTATGATCAAGTCATGTCATGTGTGTCAGTTTCCTTCCATCGAGTTCTGGAGGTATTCGTACCCAAAAAATATAGTTGTGTGCCTAGAGCCAAGTCACGTTACCCCAATAATCTCAGTCAAGCCATGATCTATAGAACTTAGTCAGTCATGTGACTCAGGAAACCTCCAAAATCTCATGATCTTAGCAAAATCTCAGATAGTAGTGCTATTCCGTCAGTCAATGAAAGTCAGTTACTCAATCCATGTATAGTCGGTTAAATCATGTTCAGTCTCTTCAGATGGGAGTAGAATTTAGAACCGAGTGAACCCAATGATGGGAACTCACCTGCCAGTTTAGGGTGTAATTCTTAGTAGTCATCCTTATGTTCCAGAACTACGTATCTAGCGTGGGTTGAAACATCTTAACCTGTCAGACTAGGGTTGATGAGGTGGATTAACCTGTCAGTTTAGGGTTACCACCGTTCTCATTTAAGTACCTTCCAGTTGAGGGTCACTCACAACTATCCTTACCAGTGGTGCGGTATTGACACCCCTCCAGTTGGGGCCGAGATTGGACCCCAACTTAGCTATATGCATTATTGGGGCATGTCGGTTAATCAACTACCTCCCACAGTTTTAGTCTCAGTCTCAATAAAAGAACTCAGATAGTTCTTCAAATATCAATATACCAGGACTGCCAGATACAGTCAAATTTAGTTATAGTACAGAACTCAGATAGTTCCATCAAACCCAGGACTGTCAGACATAGTCACCCATGTTGACAAAACCATAGTTTCAGTCATGTCAGAAATCAGTAAATCATGTATTAGCGTATAGATCTACTATTACGTATTTACATTTCCAATTATTATGTATGTATGTTTGCACTCTCACGTTCATATTAGTCGGTCAGTTAGATTGCCCATACATGTAAACCCTTTTTAATTTAGCCTACCTCACTCGTATACTCAGTACTCCAGTTGTACTGACGTATTTGCGCTATGGTACTTGCTTTTTATGTCATACCATAGGCTTAGAGACACGAGTTCCAGATCAGCAGTAGCAGTCGCATTCTAGTATACAGAGTTGCAGTGACTCTTCTTCATTCGAGGATGATATGATTTGATTTATTCATTTATTATTTCAGTTAGCTATCAGTTTATGAAGTTAGTTGGAGACATGTTCCTTCAACTCCTTATTCAGACAGTGTTTATATGCTTTCAGATTTAGTTCAGATTTGATTCAATTTTTAGTTGTTTTGGGTATCTTTCACCCATATGGATGTTATTTTACCAGATTCTTTATTCAGTTGAACCTTATGGACTATATGTTCATGTTTTCTGCATTATTATGATATATATTACAGTGTACAGGTACAGATATCAGTCATGGGTTAGCTTGTGGTCCCTCGGGGTCATGAGCACCATGTAGAATTTCAGTTCAGAAAATTGGGGTGTACAAACTTGGTATCAGAGCCTATGGTTCAATAGAGTCCTAGGAATTCTGAAAGCCGCATCTAGTAGAGTCTTGTACATGGGTATGTTGCGTGCCACATTTATGTGCAAGAGGCTATGAGATGTTTTAGAAACATTTTCCCTTCTTTCAGTATTCATGTCATGCTAGTAAGCATAATCTCAAGTTAAACTCTCAGTCTAATCCATTCGTCTCTTATTTCAGAATATGTCTCCAAAGAGAAGAAACCAGCCTGTTCCTCAGCCCGAAGACCCTTTTAACGAGCATGTTTCTTATGCAGAGTTTAGAGCAGTATTCACAACACTTGATCAGTCCGTGGATGCCTAGAATGAATGGCCACCAGTTATTCTGGCTAGTCCAGTGGCCAATTCCGCAACAGCTAGAATTTGGGACTTCACCCGAATGAACCCTTCATATTTCTTCAGGCTAAGTCTGATGAAGACCCTCGGGAGTTCATTGACCAAGTCCAAAAGGTCATTGACATCATGGGAGTTACTTCTGTTTAGAACGCCGAGTTAGCCGCATACCAGTTACAGGATGTTTCTCACACTTGGTACAAACAGATAAAGTCTGCAGGTCTCTCTTAGATAAATTCTTTCTACAAGAGTTAAAGAAGGCCAAAGTTCTTGAGTTTATCAACCTCTGGCAGGTAAATTTAATGATTAAGGAGTATTCTCTCAAATTTACTCAGCTAGCCAGATATGCCCCTCATGTGGTTG
>NW_025890016.1:0-1672 GCF_002878395.1 Capsicum annuum | reverse complement strand
ATGTGTTACATGTTCTCATGTGCATAAAAGGAAATTATGTGCTATAGCAATATCTGTGTTTGACCCGTTAGTGGTCTACACTGGGTATGTTGTTGATGATGTAACAATATCTGTGTATGTTCTTGGATGTTAAATGATGTTTGGAACCTGTTAAACAGAATTCAGATTCGTTTCAAGTAGTTCAACCTACGTCCGAGTAGAAAAAGAGAACACTTAAATATCTCTGGTGCAATGGGAAGGAAAATTGTGATTCACGAGATAAGAGAGGAATAAGTGACACACAGGAGATGTGATCTTATAACCTGAGATCAAATTCACTTATGCTCAGGTCAGTTGCTGAAATCTTTCTAAAGGGGAAAAAATAGCACCCACAGGTTATTTCTTATTTCCTTCTTACTTATTGGGAACATCCGTAGGAGGGTTCTTGGACTAGCTACACCCCGAAATCGCATGGAAACTCAAGTTTTGGATCTAATGAAGTGGGATTTGAGAATTTGGAAGGCTTCAACCATTGGAATTCCTACTTTCTTCATTCACACCACTCTAAAGGTGACCCAAACAGCTATTCAAGGTTTTTAAGTTTCGAATACTCAAGAGGTAACTTTTAACCTCAACCTCAGAACTTATGAGTTTGAGTTCTTTTAACCATGGATTTTGAAAGCTAACTCACTTGTGTCATGACTATTATGTTGACCTCAAACCAGCAACTGATACAATGAGCTGCCACTTGTTGAAAACCGATGTAGAAGACAATGCTTGGGAAATTGTTCCTACATAGTGTATGCATACGACTCAGATATCGACTGCATATCATAGAGTAAGAACTTGATTGATATTCAACCGTTTCAAAGCTGGGAAAGATCTCTATATTCACGTGGCACATTCAGAGCTTGGTATGTATTCTGGAGCCCAATGAAAGACTCACTATCCACCTAGTAGCTTAATCAGTCATTTGAGATAGCATGGACTTAATTGAATACCATATATCTACTTTAAGTTGCTTACTTCTGTATAGAAATGATAGTTGTTCACCATTTGTGTTTGCTCGGTGTTGCAGATTATCGTAAAGACATAAAGAAAATTGTAATTCCAGTAATCTTTAGTTTTCATGCACTTTGTGTTTGTTTGTTCCTTTGTTGTACAAGGATGGCCAGACGTAGAGGTAAAACAAACTGTAAAGTTTGTGTTATAAATTTAGAAGCATTTTGTAAGCTATAGTTGACTTATATCCCTACTGATATTAGGAGTGAAAAGAAAAGAGGTAATTTTACTTGGTGATAGAAGTGCAGTTCTTAAACATACTAGTTAATAAAAATACTGCTCGTTAAACATAATCAATATATATTCCACGCCTTCCTATCGAGGGTATGTCCTCCGTAAGTTGTAATTGCTTCATATCATGCCTAATCACCTCCCTCCAATATTTCTTCGGTCTACCTATGATATTATACACTTAAAATGCAAAAATTCACACTGAAAATGAGATTCAGCGGTCAAAATTGCCAGAAGATACAACGAATAGATTACCCACATTATCTGATAATATACACCTTAAAATGCACAAATTCACGACTAAAAAATAAGATTCAGCGTTCAGAATTGCAGAAAAATTGAAGTACCTAATAATCTTGCGGACATGTTCCGGCGGCATATCTTCCTTCTGCGTTTCAAC
>NW_025890015.1:0-4302 GCF_002878395.1 Capsicum annuum | reverse complement strand
TAGATAGTTTAGAATATATATATATATATATATATATATATATATATATATATATATATATATATCAACATGAACTATTCACAATAAAATGAACAAAGAAGAATTTATAATAGATGAAAAAATATATGAAAATCATGAAGGATTAAAAATAAAAATAGTATTTCTAATCTAGGAAGAAGGTATAAAAAAATAGGTGAACATTTATATCTAATGTTAGAAAAAGAAGAATTAAAATTAGAAGATAAATTGACAACTATGGTAAGAATAGAAAGAGAAAATGAAGAAATAGATAGGAAAAAGAAAATAGAAAAAATAAAATAACAAACTACAGAAGAAATACGAAAAATAGAAGAAACTAAAAATAGTAGGATTGTTGAATTAGAAAAAAACTACAAATGTTAAAAGATTTGTATGAACAAACACAAAAGGAAAAGGAAGAAAAAGATGAAGAACAAAAATTACTAAATTAGATAAATCAATTTAAGGAAAAATTAGAAATAAAAAACAAGGAATTAGAAATAAATAATATAGATGTTGAAGAGACAGATAATTATGATTCAGAAGATAGTGAAACATATACAGAAATATTAACAAATATAAAAAATTTAGAAAAAAGTACATGTGATAGTTTATATAATTTAAAAAACTCACTACAAGAAGAACAACACAAGATAATAAATAACATTGAAAATCTAGAATTAGATATACATTACAGTACAATTAGGATAAATCATTATACAGAAATCTGTAACTCTACAATTACTACAGTATAAAATAATAAACCATACAAATTAATGAATACATCTTACGAAAAGAATAAATCATTAAAAGATATTGAAACAAAATTTAAGAAATATCCACGCACAAAGAAAAATAGATTCATTATACATTTAATAGATCTATTACATAAGTTAGTTATCCGCATAGATCCGCACCCCCTACAATTTATATCCTAAAAGATTTTTCTTAAGAGGTGTGTCATACCCCAACAATTCAATTATTTTAAAATGGATGGAGTAATAAGTTCTTAATTATTTTTTATTTTATTTTTCTCTGAATCTATATTTTGCAACTATATATGCGCATTATTGTTTTGATTCTACAAGGCGAACTTGTTTGTCAGAACTACTTAAAATTGTCAATTGTGATTGTTTGATGTTTATTCAATTTTATATTTTTCAATATTTGAATCTACCACTTTCAAATAGAGAAAATTAAGTTTAGTTTTAATTTCAAAATAAATCTGAAAATCAAAAAATTATTTATATAAAAGACAATTACGAGAAGTGTCGGACATGTATTCTGATTGAGAAATAAATTAAATATTCAAATTTTAACTATTATTCTAACTCCTTGGAGCTTGTTTGGTATTTGGATGAGATATATGAGCATATCTTAGGAGATATCCCACAAAAGTTATTGATAAACTTTAAAATCAATTACAATTTGAATTCAATTACTTTCCATCAACCTATTTATATAATTTTGTTGAAAACTTTAATTAGAAAAAAGTGAAGCATTGTATTAAATACTATAACACGTGAAGGGTCATAATTTTTTTTTCTTATATAATCAATTGTTATGAAATAGAGTTATTAAATATTATTTTTATATTTTTTTGGTGCCCTAGATTTCATATAGAACAAATAGCCACTTGATTCTTTCATAGTAATATTTAAGATTCTACGATCAAAATATTATATATACATTTAAGCCATTTCTAAATAAAAAATAAAGCTTCACCTCTCATGTAATCTTGAAATCTCTTGATTTACCTAGGGGTGGGCATAAAATATCAAAAACCGAATTACCGAATCGAATAAAAAATTTTGGTAATTGCTATTCGGTAATTTGGTATTTGGGAGTAAAATTTTAAAATTACGGTATTTGAGTTCGGGATTGGTAAAAAATATTACTACCGTTTGGTATTTGGTATTTCCCGAAATTCTAATTATAGTTAAGTGATCCATAGGCCACATACCTAGTCCACACTCCAAAGATCACATACTTGTGTGAATATTGCCCAAGTAAACTTTGAACTGTTAAACACAGTCATAAAGTAGACTTTTAACTTTACACAACAGACTTCCTTGCAACCAACATATGACAAGTTTTGAAGAAAATATCATGCTAAGACTGAAAATCGGGGCGTGGAAGGGAATAACAAAAAAGACGTCTTCATGATATGATACATAACACCATTGCTGACTGCACTTGCCCAACTCTAATGTTCCTAACGTAGGTCAGAATATGGATTTAACCAAGGGTACTTGGTCAAACTTTCTTAATCCTTGTGTTCATATGTCAACAGCGGATAGAAGCAAAACTCAGCATTTGGCAGACAACATAACATATATTACTCTCCATCACATTTATAAAAAGTAATATTATGACTTTACATCACATTTACATCCAGTTCGTTACATCCAGTTCGTGTTGCATCCAGTTTGATGTAAATGTTATTCGTGTTACATCCAGTTCTCCCCTTCTTGGAGCTAGATCAAACTACAATAACATAGGTTTTAAGATGTTTCATTAATTGAGTCACATGTATCAACGTGTAACAAGACCAAATAAAGTTGATTTTTTCTGGTGTAAAACTATGTATTCAGAGGTGTCAAACTACCAAACAAAATTGAATTTTTCTGAAAACGTTGGTTGAAAATCACCATTATTATCACCAAATAGGATCACTACAAGCATGTCCAACTTTAATATGGTAATACCGAATTTCGTACCGAACCAAAATTTAATTTATCGATTACCGAATTACTGAACCGAAGTTTAATGGTATGGTATTTGGTATCCACTTTCAATTACCGATTATTGAATTATCGAACCCGAATTATGAAAATACCGAACCGAATATCGAATGCCCACCCCTAGGTTTACCCACACTAAAAATAATCTCATTTCTCTTTAGTTTGTCAATTTTTTAGAATTTTATATTCACGTATACTAAAATTACAGAAAACATGCTTTTGCGGTTGGCCATTTAAATTAACATAATGTTTCATATATTGTAATTCAATTGCACCATTATATATTTTATTATTTTTGCATGTAATTTTTTATATTGAGATAACATACACGGGCAAAGCACGTACACTTGACTAGTATACTAAATAGCAAGAAAGTTTTGCATAGATATTTGTCAAGTGGCGATCTAATAAAATGACACGTGTTAGTTTTTAGGATAAATTAGTTAATTAGGTAATAATTAATTATTGATTGTATTAAATTTTTAATTACTTTTTTAAATTCACAGTTTGATATTTATTTTAATTTTTTAAAGTTATCTTTATTACTTTACAAACATTTTTACAATTATAGTTGGAGATGAGTAAAGTGTAATTTAATTAAAATCACAAAATTTGTACGCAGGGTATTTTGCTCAGGACATCTTTTATAACTGGTTTCTTAATTTTAACTATGAGTGGGAAATATTTACAATTTGTCTACTTACCTCCAAATAATTTAAATATACAAACTAAAGTTATTTTGAAGATTTGAACTTGTTATAAGAAAGTCATATCCTAAATAAAATAATGTATCTCAATAATGAATAAGAGAAATAAAATAAAAATAATCCTAAGATGTATATTTACTTTCTTATATTTGATAATTTTGAAGAATGAAAAGATTTGCATAACCAAAAAATATTTTCTTAATTTAAAATATTAGACTTATCAGTAATTTATAATAATCCAAGTGACATTAATCTTTATTTATATTGTACAGGGATAAAAATGCAATGTTTAGTATAATATGTTATTATTTCATTATTACAAGTTTAATTGGGGGTTATTTTATATTTTAATTTGATTTAAAAATAAAATAAATAAATAAAACTCAAAACTTTTATTGAAAATCTTAAACAATGAAATAAATTTGAAATGTAGAATATAACAGTAGGTTATTTATCTGTGTTAATATATACAATACAAAAATTAGAACTAAAAATGAAAACTACTCTTATGAAAAATAAAGAATAAGAAATATGTTTTTGCATTGAGACAAATGAGAAGAAAAATATTTTTTTTTGAAATTTTTTAAATGTAGTAACAAAATTCCTAACTCCCATTAGTATATAAATAGGAAAACTAACCCCATTACCCACTTCTTCTCAAAACATTAAACTCCCTACCACCCATGACTTCTTATTTTATTTTCAAACATATAAATAAATAAATTGTCATCTTAAACTGTTGAGTGAAATTGACATCTCACAAAATGATAATGTCTAATTATTTGAAATTTGTTTTCGCAGAATTGTCATTTGATTCGTTCTCAACAAGTTTA
>NW_025890014.1:0-1160 GCF_002878395.1 Capsicum annuum | reverse complement strand
ACAAGAAACAAAGAGGGAATTGCAATTTGAAGTTGACAGTTGTGGCTAAAAAATTTGGGCAAAAATTTTCTATTGTTTTCTCGCTATGGCTTCTGAAAAACTCTTTTTTATGGATAGTAAATAAGACCTAAAAAGATATATATATATATATATATATATATGCCCCATAGTATTGGGCCTATGGGCATAAGTGGGTTGGTCCAAATTGCGCTTTATTTATCCACATAGAAAGGGACAAAGACCCATATCCCAATAAATCCCTCTAACAATTTTTAAAAAGTTCATTTTCAAGAGGATCAATTTGATTTTAGTTATTTAATTTAAAAGTTCCTCCTTTTGGAACAATAATATTAAGAGGAAACAGTGAGATCTATTGCAATAATCTCACATTTCTGAAAATAGAATCGTGCACAAATAAATTGCTAAAACAAAGCAAAACAACAATGTTTACATGAAGTTGAAACAAACAAGTGATCTGGAACAACAGATTCAAAAAACATGCTCAACATGCAAGAAGTTGAATCTTGATCTTCTATAGCATTCCTACAACATTTTTCATGTTAGTCCTTCTCGCCAAAGATTCAGCACAACAATCTACTGTCACTTTCATAATTGATGCCACAACATCTAGCTCCTTCTGTAAGCGGTTATTTGTTGGTGTTACCAAGTTGGCATCTATGATATCCATTACTGCATCTGGAAGAGAATAACTCACCTATTGCTTCAAGCTAAGATCCCCCTCAAAATCATTAGGCTTTCTCCTAGTAACTGTTTCCAGCAACATGATATCGTAACTATAAATATCACATTTTGTTGACACTAATCCATCCAAACCAAACTCTACAGTCAAACAATTAATATGAAGATTCAATATACTTTCTAGGTGGGAAAAAAGAGAAAGGAAAAGTTAACAAAACTAAGAGACGTACCTGGTGCAATATACCCCAATGTTGCTAAGGTTTTAGTGTATGAATCACTCACATCGTCACCAAGCAGATTTAAAATACCAAAGTCACTTAGGTGAGCAACCATATCCTCATCGAGCCAGACATTACTAGGATTCAGATCATAGTAAATCACCATCAATGAGCACCCATGATGGACATATTCCAAGGCACATGCCACATCTATCATAATTCTTAGTATCTTCATGATGTTTA
>NW_025890013.1:0-3220 GCF_002878395.1 Capsicum annuum | reverse complement strand
ACCATAGTGCAAATGCATCAGTACTTTGAATATACTGGTATGCATGTGAGGTAGGCTGAATGCATGAGGTTCATATGCATGAACAATACTAGCTAACTGACTAATATGAATGTGAGAATACATGCATGAATACATAGTAACTATATTTGAGATCGTGATAACATAAATTTACTGATAACTGAGTTCTGATGGCTGATATAACCGATAACATGAGTGATTGTATCTGATAGTCCTGAGTTTGATGGAACTAGCTGAGTTCCATACTGTTCTGATTTGATTGTATCTGACAGTACTAAATTCTGTAGAACTATCTGAGTTCTAGTACTAAGACTGATTGACTGAGTTCTAATAAATATCATTCAATTTAGAAGCTAACACTTGACATTCTTGGGACAAAAAATTTAGTTAGAAAACTTTGGGGTATTATAAAAAGACAAGATAAAACTTAAAGGAAAGAATACCTTAAACCAGCCTAAGGGAAGCAACTAAGCTAACAACAGTGGTAAATAATAACAGCTCAAGGCAACAACAATTTGACCATAATAGCAGGAAAGGAAATAAAGTAGATTTTCTCGATAGTGAAGAGGAATAAGACAAAGACTGCTCCTAAATCTTACAAATAACAAAAAAGAATAGGCTTGTACAGATTTTAACACCAAATACTTTAATAAAGCGAGCATGTCCTTGACACTCTCATCTTAAACGCGACGCCTTATGATTACACAAAGCAACATAAACTAAATAGAAAGCCAAAAATAACATTTATCCTATGATCTTTATATTTCAATTGCAGCCTAAAGTTTCCCCCAAAAGGATCTCAGGATGCAAAACTGAAAGAAATCAAGACGAGAAGAAAAATTATCAAACTTGTGACTTAAATTATCCATACAAACAACATGATGAATGAATCTGCAGGGGACACTAATACACAAGCATACGTCACACACTATAATCACATATGAAAATAATATTCAGCCTTAAAATAAGAAAAGAGACTACAAGAAAGCGCAGATGAGAAGGCTTACGAGTTAAACGAAAAAAAATAATGAACTTCAACTATTGGAAATACACAAACAATATGTTGTAAAAATGATAAAGAGGATGAGATTACCTATTTTCGGGTAGTAAATATGGACTTCAAGCCTTTGTTGAAATTTAACTACCACCATTAAAAAACAAAATTTGATTCCTTAGTCAAAATACAATGATATTAAGGGGTCGTTTGGTTGGGAAATAAATTATGCTAGGATTAGTTATACTGGAATTAGTTATACTGGATTAATTGTCCTGGGATTAGTTATCCTGGTATTAACTTTTAGTGGTTGTTTGGTTTATTGTACTAAAAATAATATGCGTTGCATTCTTTTTAAGAATAGATAGTTTGTTTACAAAAATATTTTTTACCTTATTTAGCTTAATCATTTTCCTTCATCTTAAATCATACACAAGAAATTGAAAAGTTACTATTTTTTTTTAACTTTAGTAGTTTATTTTTCCTAAAATACATGTTAAGAAATTTATGTTGATATTTCTTGAATGTGTATGAAGCTTTAATAATTCATGTTAAATTACTTATTTTATCCTAAATTCTATAAAATATTGATAATCCCATTTTTTGTTACAAAAATTCATCATCAAAAAATGTGAAAAGTATTACTCTCATTTTTTACTATTTAGTGTCATTAATATTTGAAGAGTTAAACTGTATTTTTAAAAAAAAATGAAATTTTCAAACATTTTTAGCTATATATAAAAATATTTTTTTATTTAGTAACTAAGCATGTACTAAGTTAGAAAGGAAATGTCAAGATACTTTAATCACTTGTCCATGATAAATTTGTTTGGAAAAATGAAAATTAGAAGAAAGATTAATAAATACTTCTACTAAATAGAAAGATAATAAACCCTTGGATCAATTTTGAATTTGATTGTATAAATAGTTTTTATGGTGTCACTATCATTTTTTCGTGGCTCATCACTTTTGTAGCATTTAATAAGCCCATATAATTCTTCAAATTTATCAAAATGGGTAAAAAAAATTATAGATTAATTAAAATTTAAATTAGGGATAAAATTAACAAAAAAATTGATGTGATGACTACCAAAATCACACATTCTATCTTATATATAGTAGTAATATATATAAATATATATGTATATATATATATATATATATATATATATATATATATATATATATATGTAAAAAAAAAATAAAGGGTTATATATATATATATATATATAAGTGACAATCAAAAGGGTTTTGAGGGTAGTTTTTATATTTTATGTCTTTATCCCAAGGTAAATTATGTGGGGATTATTTATACCACCCAAAGAATGGAATAACTTATCCCGATATTATTTGTTAATCTCGAGATAAGTTATTCCGAACTTGGAAACAAAACAAAGCACCAAAAATTTTATCCTAGAACTATTATTTTATTCTAGGACTATGTATTTTAATACCTTACACCAAAGACGACTAAGAGTCTTATAAGGATTTTAGCGTAGAAATCTTTAACTTAGCAAATACCTTTCTTAATCAGGGTTCTCAGCTAATCAATCCCTCTAACTCAATATTTTGACCTCTTTTTAATGAAAAGAGTAAAGGTATATATAAAAATAATTTTGTGGTCGAGTTTGAAATCTATCGATGTGGAATAGGCTTTTTAGAGGGCATTTTTGAACATTCATTAGGGAAATTTGAATTCAAAAGTGTGAAAAGGTTGGAATGAGATGGATTCATATGAAATCGTACCTCCCCTCCTTTAATTATGTAATTCAAACCACTTAGGCTACTTCTAGAACATTTTGTGTTACCCAAGTGATAACCTCGTATTATCGATAGGGAAAGAGAGATCAAATATAAGAAGAGAATTGGGGATAGGGTTTCGATTGGGTTGGTAAAAGGTTAAAGTTGCTACTGCCTTGAGATTGTTAAAGTTGTTGTTGTGTTAATCGAATTAAGATGAAAAAGGGAAAAGAAATTAGGTCGGGTTGGGTCAAGAAATGTTGGGTTATAAAAGAACAAGGGTTAAAAGGTATTGGGTCGGGTCGATGATTTAACGTTAGGCTGGGGTGGATGATTTGTTGTTATGGGTCAAATTCAGCTTAAAATTGAAAGAGGGGGGTGGTAATTAGGCTATTTAATAAAAGGCCAAAAGGTTAGAGTTTTAGCCTATTTTATTTTAGTTTTAAACCAACTCAAAAATCAATTGGC
>NW_025890012.1:0-1936 GCF_002878395.1 Capsicum annuum | reverse complement strand
AACCAACATCCACAAAAATAAAGTATAATTAACCAAAAGGCAAGCAATATGCTAAAGTAACAAAAGAACCAACATTCACAAAAAAAAAAACAGTATAATTAACAACCCAAGGACCCCCTCCCCCATAACTGGAACTCCCAACCAAGCTATCCTTAAACCTCCTAACTACGGACTACGACTCGACCACCCACCTTAGACTTCTAGTTTAATACTCTTCCTCCAAACCTTCTTATCTAGGGTCATGTCCTCAGTAAGCTGTAATTGTTCCATGTCACGTCTAATCACTCCTCGCCAGTACATTTTTGGTCTACCCCTACCCCGCTTGAAACCCTCCAAGGCCAACCTCTCACGTCTACGGACTGGGGCATCCGTGCCCCTTCTCATCACGTGGCCAAACCATCTCAACCTCACTTCCCGTAACTTATCCTCCACCGAACCCACTCTCACCTTCTCCCGAATAGTCTCATTCCTGACCCTGTCCGCCTTCGTAAATCCACACATCCAACGCAACATTCTCATTTCCGCAACCTTCAACTTTTGGACGTGAGAATTCTTAACAGGCCAACACTCCGCCCCATATAACATGGCCGACCGGACCGCAGCTCTATAGAATTTACCTTTAAGCTTAAGAGGCACCTTCTTATCGCATAAAATTCCCGAGGCAAGCCTCCATTTCGTCCAACCTGCCCCAATACGATGGGAGACATCCTCATCGATCTCTCCATTCCCCTAGATCATAGACCCAAGATACTTAAAACTATCCCTCCTACAAACCGCCTGCGACTCCAACTGCACCACCATATTGTCCTCTTGCCTCAAGTCGCTAAACTTGCACTCTAAGTACTCCGTCTTGGTCCTACTCAACCTGAATCCTTTAGATTCCAGGGTCTGTCTCCAAACCTCCAACTTATCATTAACACCTCCGCGCGACTCATCAATCAAAACTACATCATCCGCAAAGTGCATACACCAAGGAACCTCCCCTTGTACATTTCGCGTCAACACATCCATCACCAAGGCGAATAGGAACGGGCTAAGAGTCGATCCCTGGTGCAGCCCTGTCAAGACCGAAAAGTGCCCGGAATCCCCTCCCACCGTCCTTACCTGAGTCTTCGCCCCCTCATACATGTCCTTAATCGAACTGATGTAGGCCACTGGTATCCCTCTCGCCTCCAAGCATCTCCACAGAACCTCCCTAGGAACCTTGTCATACGCCTTTTTCAAATCGATAAACACCAAGTGCAGATCCCTTTTCCTCTCTCTATATCGTTCTACCAGCCTCCGCACAAGGTGAATTACCTCAGACGTCGATCGACCAGGCATAAATCCAAATTGATTCTCCGAAATAGGCACTATCTTCCTCAACCTCTGCTCCACCACCCTCTCCCAAATCTTCATCGTGTGACTCAACAACTTAATACCACGGTAGGTGTTGCAACTCTATATTTATAATATTTGATTTTTTAGCCGAATCCCGGCATCCGTATTCATACTCGGATTCGCACCCTCGAATCTTAAAATTTAAATTTGATGAATCCGACTCTTGGATCCACACCCGTCTCGAATACCCGCACCCGAGTCCAAGCAACTCAGGTGAAGAGAAGATGCACAGATGTCCCAGTTAGAAGGTGTGGGAGGTTGGCTATAGACTATATTTGGGAAGAGGTGATTAGACAAGACATGGCTCACCTACAATTGACCAAGGGCATGACCCTCAATAGGAGGAAATAGAGGTCGAAGATTAAGGTTAGTAGGTAGTCGAACTAGTTCACTTATCAGTATCTCTTGTTTCCTTCGCTTCAGTTTTCGTACTATTTGTTGTTGGTACTTCTTCTCTTTTTTATTGTTTCAAGAATTTGTTCGCTATTGTATTTGTTGTACATACTTGATTTGTAACATACTTACGCAATCGGAGGGTCTACCTAAAACAACCTCT
>NW_025890011.1:0-1465 GCF_002878395.1 Capsicum annuum | reverse complement strand
GCATTTCTCGATATCATGGCCTGGCATGTCAGAACAGTACGCACACCTTAAATAATAATCGAGATTCCTCGGCGATGGATTTAAAAGCCTTTCTTAAATTGGGCTTAAAACCTTCAACTTTCTCAACCTATCAAACCAGCTAGCATATGACTCACCAAGAGGTGTGAATTGATTTTTGACTGCCTTCTCTTTCTTATACTCGGGCCTAGGATGAAAACTGGGTCTGGAGGGGTTTTGGTAATTTAGTAGAGCGAATGGGCGATTTTGTGGAGCTTGCGCGCGCCACTGCGGGTAAGAAGGGGTTTGGGCATATGGCTGCGCGCTATATACTGGGTACGGGGGTGGTGGAATAAAATATAAAGGGTTTTGTGGTGGGTAGTAATGGTGGGGAGGAATATATAGAGCTTGGGTGTAGACTTGGGCTTGGGATTGGGGATAGGGGCGAGGTAGTCTTTTGGGATAGGAATGGGTTCCAGCTACGACAGACGCCACATCCTCTTTCTTCTTTTTACCTCAAAATGTGCTAGATCCACCTTGAATTGCTTGTGTGGTGGCTTTTAATGCGGTAAAACTTACTATTCGACCGGTCTTAATTTCGTCCTCTATCATCTCCCCCATTTTGAGGACTTCCATAAAAGATTTTCCCATTGCCGGAAGTAAATGCTGAAAATAGGTCTCATCCTGCACCTGAATGAAAACTTCTACCAACTTACTTTCTTTCATTGGAGGCTTTACCCTGGCAGCCTGTTCACGCCACCTTATCGCGTATTCCCTAAAACCTTTAGTGCTCTTTTTCTTCATATTGACCAAGGATTTTTTGTTCGGAATTAGGTCGATGTTATACTAAAAATGTTGAACAAATTCAGAAGCCAAATTATCCCAGCTATTCCATTTATCGATGTCTCGATCGATAAACCATTTTGAGGCCAGATCAGAAAGACTCTCGCCAAAAAAGGCCATAAGCAGTTCTTCCTTTCCACCTGCAGCCCTCAACTGGTTGCAATAACGTATTAAGTGTGCCACGGGATCACCGTGTCCTGCATACTTCTCGAACTTAGGCATCTTAAAACCAGGGGGAAGGTTGATGTCTGGGAACATGCAAAGATCTTTATAGGAAACACTCCTATAATCTCCGATCCCTTGCAAATTCCTCATAGCCTGCTCTAAACTTTTCAATTTTCGGGCTATGATATCTGTTCCTCTGCTGCGACAGGTTTCTCCATATCAAATGGAAATGCAGGCGGCTGAGTGTACCCATATGGTTCATTCATTTGCAAAGTAGGCTCAGGGGCATAATACTGACTATCTAAAACCTTCAGTACTGACTCACTGGCAGACCTAAGAAGCCTCATTGTGGGACGCACAACATATATGGGAGTTTCATGTGGTGGCGGAGCCACGAATACCGGTGTGATCGGTGGCGCTGGCTGAGCAGCTGGTCTTGATTGGGGAGCTGCCAAGGGCA
>NW_025890010.1:0-5259 GCF_002878395.1 Capsicum annuum | reverse complement strand
TAAAGTTTTAACCATCGTTCCTATGCGTATAGGCCCGAACCCAGTGATTCTTTCTTAATACATGTGTGATGATCAATCCTATAGTGTGTGAATACTTTTGAATATGAATTGAGGTCACAAGAATCCCCTAACTCTAGGACGAGGTGAAAAACTATTTCATCGATTAAGTTTTAGTGGACACTCCAACTTGGGTCAACTTTTGTTGACGAAAGTTTCTCGTATTCAACGAATTAGAAGTCCTGCAATGGTGGAAGACGCGCCCTAGCCTTAAAAATCTGTGTCGACCTAGGGGCTAAAGGCCTCCGACCATGAGAACTGTTACCTTCATTTGGATCCAACCCATCTTTTTCGATATCTGGATTAAGCGGAGGCAATGAAGTCCTCAAAGACAACCAAGATGCTGACCGCCAGTACATTCTCCCACTATTTGCAAGTTGGCATGGCTCCTGAGAGCCATCAGCTCCACCAGCTGAGGCATCTTCCTTTCCCGACATTCCAACAATCAAAACTAGGGGCGAAGTCTAACAGCCAAACTACAGAGGATACAATGATATGTCTGCAGTGAATTTTTATATGGATGATCATGCATTAATTGCTTAACGGAATCAGTTTGCAAAATGTGTAAATGGAGATAGTAGCGCGTTAAATGCCTCAATTAGTATCACATTAATTTTTAATCCCCCGTCAATGTGATAGTTAACACATCAACATGTATTGATGATGAGCACTGAGAGCTTTGCTTCGACATACTTCACTTTAGCTGACGGTCTACTGAAAACAGCCTCTCTACCTCCTCAAAATAGGGGTAAGGCTACATACACACTACCCTTCGCACACCTTGTGAGATTAGTGGGAGTAGGTTATTGTTGTATATACATGGTCAAAGTTGGAAGCAATGTTTTGATTGGACGCGCTACAAAAGGCGTATGGTTCTGAGTGTACACTCACTGTTACAACGACCGCCACCTCAGTCTATCAAGTAAAATCATTACATATGTTCAATCTAACAACGACCGCTACCTCAGTCTATCAAGTAAAATCATTGCACGTGTTCAATCTAACAGTCAAAATTCAAACATTATTAGATGAACAGTCTGTTGAATTATGTAATAAATGTGGATACATATGACCATGGTGAGAATAACAAGACCACGCTCCCTTAAATCTCTCATAGTTAATAGTTTCTATTTGAAAAATTCATAAGAATGTGGGTGTTAGGTAGGGGCCGCGCAAACTCAGGCCCCCGCTGCCACAAATTATGACGTAGGCTCGACCACTTGGATCGACCTTAGGAAAGCACCCCTCCAAAGTGCAATGGAGGTCGCCAACCTAGGCCCTGGGCCTTCATGATCGCCCATTGACCCCGTCAAGGTAAGTATGTCTCATAGATGTCCTTAGCCCTTGAAAATTATATACAACTTCCATGCAGCCACGCCCACGCAGTGACCACAGATTGAACTATTCTTTCGCCTTTTATTAAAGAATACTGTGTGCGCGGTCACCAACCTAGGCCATGGGCGTTGTTGATCGCCCATTGACCCTGTCCAGGTAAGTATGTTGCTATTCTATCTTCTTCACTTGACGATGTGGGACTATTAGTCCTTTGACCTTCATATCATTGTCAATCGGAAAGCTCAGATCCAAACTTCCGTAAAATAGTGTAACATGTTCCATGATTACTCCAACGTTTATGAGCTGCTGACTCAGTGAAAAATGTTATATGCCTATTCGCATAGTTATAGTCAGGTTATATGAGCGAAAGAAATGAAGGGTAGTCGAGAATGATCCTCTACGGTTCCATGACCCCTGGAAGGCCATGGAGGCTGTTATCAGGCTCTTATTCCATAGTCACGGTTCATCCACCAGCATTGGTTTCTGGTCGCCTTAGAACTCAATGATACAGTGGTGCGGACCTTGTACAAGTATGGTCATGCCAATCAATGTTGCTACAAGGTAATATAAAGAAATAAAACGATTAGCTTTCCGAGTTTGCCTTAGGATTTAACAAGTTTTTCTGTTGTATTTTTGGTCTGCTAATTTGGTGAATATGTTTCTTTTTTTTGTTTGTTAAAAAAGAAATCAAGACAGAAAACAGTTTGCACTTATGAAGAAATTCAAAAAAGAAAACTTACGCCAGCACCCCTCCGAAGTGGCCACCAGGCCTATAGAATCAACACATTCATCCATTGAGAGTACCAACAATGTTACTGTAATTGCAGATTGAACATGTGCGGAGAAGTATGATGATCAAGAGGTCGACCTCCTGATCCTCATTCTTCTTCCCACACGTCCATTCTGTAGCTACAACAGTATTGGTACTTGCAATGGATGAATGAGTCATGGCTCGGCTTCGGAAAATGATCGAGAGACTATCTTTTTGACAAAATTCACTTGAAACTTAAGTGTTAATTAGGACATGATCCTTCAGTTCACTATTTGAGTAACGAAAATGGGACTTGCGGGCGCACTTGGCCATCTGCGGCCGGAGATACCCACGTGACATGCGGCCGCATCTCATCATGTACGGACGGGCATAGGTTCGTATAGGGGTGTACAAACCGAACCAAACCGAGGAAAAAAACCGACTTATGGTTTGGTTTGATTGATTTGGTGTTGGCAAAAAAAAATCCGATCATTCTTGGTTTGGTTTGGTATTAGCAAAAATAAAATCAAACCGAACCGACATAATATATATATGATTTTAATTTTTTATACGTAAAAAAATATTACTTATAATCTACTTTCTAATTATTTTTATTATTTTTTTATATTCAAAAAATAGATATATATTCTTGGGTCTTTAATTATAATATTTGTCCATTAGTAACAAATTAATACAAAGCCCAATATTAATATAAAAAGAAAAAAAATATATTATAGACAAAATACTATATTAATTACATGGTATGGCTAATGTTTTAAAAAATTACAAGTTATTTGGTAGTTTAAAATCATTTTTTTTGTTCTATTGGCTAAAAAAAGGCAACAATGGGAACATCAAAATGCACGATTATTAAAGATATCTTCTTCAACTTTTTTTTCTTATTTTTCTCTCAAAATCACTCTAATATCCTTGTTTTTACATTGAAGAAACAACAACGTTGGCAACATCATAATAGTATTCTTCAAGAGACCTTCTTCAACTTTTTTTTCTCCTTATTTTTCTCTCAAAATCACTTTAATATCACAAGATATCATCCTTGATTTTACTTTGGAGAACCTTTTTTGCGGATTTGTCACCACATAAAATCCGTTCAGAATATTTATTGAAGATTTGATGTAATCTTTCAGTCTTTTTGATATTAGATTTAATTTTTTTTTATTTTTTATATTTTGCAGTCCTTTCTATCATAAATTTTGATTGAGATAACTTAGTTCAATCATTATTTTCTCAATTCAACTAAATTGTTATCAATTATATATTATGTGTCAATTATATATGCGTATATGTATAAGTTGTATATTAATTGTGTATATGATGTAATTGTATAAGTAGTATATGTGTAAGTCAATTGTATAAGTCATATATGTCAATTATATAAGTCATATATATATAAGTTGTTAATTGTATATGTATATATATGCGCATATGTATAAATTGTATATTAATTGTATATATGATGTAATTGTATAAGTCGTATATGTACAAGTCAATTGAATAAGTCGTATATGTATAAGTCATATATGTCAATTATATAAGTCATATATGTATAAGTTATTAATTGTATATGTACATTTTTTTTTCCAATTGTATATCTGAATGTTTGTATATTATTATAGTGTATATTAAATAACAATATATTTGTGTATATACAGTTTGCAAAATTTATATTGAGTGTGTACATATACATTTTGCATAGTTTATATACAAATATATAATTCTTGAAATTATAAAAAATAAATGAATGAGAAAGAAGGGGGACCAATAGGGAACTTTCAGACAAGCTACTGTGACTAGTGACTAAGAAATTAAACCACTGGGTATCTATATAATATTACTTTGAGAGATAGTAGTTTAGACGTCTTAGTAATTTGCCAATTTAATTTTAATTGAAACTACTCTATGACCATTATTTTTTTTTAATCTTTTTAGTGAAAACATTTAAATTTTTTCTTCAATCACATTATAATTGTAAAAAACCGAGAAGATCGAAAAAACCCGACTAAAACCGAAATAAAAAAAAACGATTGTATATTGGTTTGATTTGGTTTATAGATTTAGAAAACCAACATTATTGGTTTGATTATATTTTAATGAAAAACCGAGCCAACCCGACCTATGTACACCCCTAGGTCTGTATATGAATCCGAAATTTCAAAACAGTGCAACTCTTCATGAACCATTGCTTCTTTTGATGCAACACCTTTTGGCTATAAATATCTGATTTTCCTTAAGATATTGGCACGAAATTATGACGTTAAAATACTTCTTTCTTACAAAACTCAAGTGTGATTTGCTACAGTTGAGTGAGTTTGTTGTTCGGAAGAATTTGAGGAATCACCATTTTGCTGAAGTGATTCATTTTATCCTGGGAGGATATATTTCATAACCTCGGATACTTGAGGGAAATAATTTCCTGAAGGACACACTGTGAATTCAGTGTCACTTCGCTAATCCCCCCCCGCCCCCCCCCCTATTTTTTGGTAAGTATCTGTATCAACGAGATGACTCTCTCTAATCTCTTTATATAGATTGGCTATATTTATATCAACAAGATAACCTGGTAGGAGATAGCCAATATATTTCAAGACATACATGGTCGGAGTTCGAAGCAATGTGTTTGATTGAACGCGCAACAAAAGGCCTCGGGTTCTTAGTGTACACCGACTATTACAAATACCGCCACATCAGTCTATTGAGTAAAATCATTGCACACATTATTACAAGAACAATTTATTGAACTAAAAGATACAAACTATAAAGAGTACTTGTTCAAGCAGTTGACCATATATCATATAAAAACATAAACGAGACAAATCTAAACAATTGAACTTTGAAGTGGGTAGGGGCCACACAAACGCAGGCCCCCACTACCACAAACTATGACATAGGCTCGGCCACTTGAGCCGACCTTAGGCAGGCACCCCTCCAAAGTGCAATGGAGGTCACCAACCTAGGCCATGGGTCTTCTTGATTGCCCATTGACCCCGTCCAGGTAAGTATGTGTCTTGGTAGTCCTTGGCCCATTTTTATAGTATCTCCTCGTTACTCTTCTGTCTTCTTCACTTAGCGATGTGGGAGTAAGTCTTCACATAAAC
>NW_025890009.1:0-3654 GCF_002878395.1 Capsicum annuum | reverse complement strand
TAATGACCTTACGCATATCAATAAAATCTCAGGATCAGTAACATGAAATAGTAGACAGCACAGGGAAACAAACGCTTTGGATATCTGTTGGCATACTATTCATGTTCGGGCAAATGCAAAGGCTTTGTATATGCCAATATTGCAGTCTAAAGCTGATTAAATCTAAAGAAAGTGAACCAGGGGTAAGCAAATTTGACCAAGTGATGTGTTGAAGAACAGATGCAAGCTTTATTTTGTGGGGAGATGGAGTGAAGATGGGCATATAAAGGAAAGGAAAACAACAATAGCTTTCCATTCTTAACTTTAAATACTTACCTAATGCACAATAAAACAAATCTCAAACAACTAACACATCAAAATTAAGTTACGGTACACAATTTAGAAGTCAATTATTACATATTGTCAGGAGATATTAGTCTGCTGAATTAGGTTAAAGCAACTCTTGAATAGAAAAAAGATCTAGTGCAATGTCCATATTGAAATTCTGGTACAATATAACATTTGATAAACGTTAGAAGTCCAAGCATTGCTACCTTTGATCATTAGTCTTATCTGCTTCTGAGATTCGAGGAGCTGGTTTATAATCAATTTGATAATCACCTGTTCCCCTGCATGTAAAATTGAGATGTAACTGTGCCAGTTGACCATGTGGCATTTGACACTAAATAGAAAGGTCAAAAACTAGACAGGACAATGAACATATTTAATGGCAAATGGGAAAGAATGCATGAAAGAAAAGGCGATAACATTACAAAGCCAAGGAGCAACAATCAGTTGGGTCATACTGCTAAAAGAGGGGGCAGTGTTTACTCTCCATCATGTGTACTGTTGCATGAAGACATCTCGATTTCTTAAATACTTTTACCACCATGTACTTTTTCTGAAAAGACAGTAAAGTTTTTAAAATTGTAAAATGGCCAGCACTAAGATAACAATACTCATTGCTCAGTACAAAAGGGTAATCTCCAAGTTACAGAAACTGTTCAATTTCGCATGGGACCAAGTTACTATTATTTCTTTTACTGCTTTTTTGTTAGGCTTAGCAATTTTTTCTAATAAATGATTGGCTACAAAAGGATTTTAAAGTAAATGTGTCACAAGAACAAACAAAATACATCATGGTATCCTCTTTATATGTTGTACCTATTTTAATTGGCAGGCGACCATTCAGCTGCATATACAACAAAAATCTTACAGCCTCTTACTATTGAAAAATGACTACAGTCTCCACAGGTATACAAAATCTCATCTATTCACAAACGAGGCAACAGAAATTTTTAACCATTGAAAGTAGCAACACAGATAGTAGCAAAGTGGCTGTAAGAGCCAAATGTTGAATCTTCACAGGCTACAAAGATTTAGTTATATGGTGTTGCAAAAAATAGAGGAGAATAACTTATATAAAAAGGGAAGCCTATATGATTGTAGTCGCTTCACAATTTTTTTCGGTTTTCGTGGACATTAAAAATCAAGCTGATTAGGTTTTTATTTGCGTCTTTCCTCGAATTTGGGGGTGTTTGGATGGACTTATTTTAAGTGGCTTAAAAGCTTTAAGCCAAAAGCCAAAAGTAGGTAACAATCACCTTTTGGCTTTTGGCTTATTTTTGTACTTTTCAAGCTAAAGTAAAGAGCTTTTAAGAACTTTTTATTCTTGCCAAACAACAACAACAACAACAACAACAAACCTAGTGTATTCCCACATAGTGGGGTCTGGGGGTAAGATGTACGTAATCCATACCATTACTTCAAGAGAAGTAGAAAGGCTGTTTCCGATAGACTCCCGTCTCAAGACAAGGAATAATAGACAAATACTTAATAAAGTATGGAACAAGACGTCAAGACAAAAATATGCCACCCACAAGGGATAATAAACAAAGAATAGTAAACACATTCGTAATAAAGCATACAACAAAGTGTCCTAGCAAGAATAATACATCTACCAAGTAATGTCCTACCTCAACGACTCAAACTGGCACTAGCCTTCTATCCTAATCCGCACCCTCCAGATTTTCCTATCTAAGGTCATGTCCTCAGTGAGCTGTAACTGCTCCATGTCCCGCCTGATCACCTCTCTCCAGTATTTCTTCGGCCTACCCCTACCCCGCCTGAAACCATCCAAACCAAGCTTCTCACACCTACGAACTGGGGCATCCGTGCCTCTCCTCATCACATGCCCGAACCATCTCAATCGGACTTCCCGCATCTTGTCCTTCACCGAAGCCACTCCAACCTTTTCCCGAATAGTCTCATTTCGAACTCTATCACCCCTATTAAGCCCACACATCCAACGCAACATCCGCATTTCCGCCACCTTCAATTTTTGAATGTGAGTTCTTGACTGGCCAACATTCCGCTCCGTACAACATGGCCGGCCGGACTGCCACCCTGTAGAATTTGCCTTTAAGCTTGGGCGGCACCTTCCTATCACACAACACCCCCGAGGCGAGCTTCCACTTCATCCATTCCGCTCCAATACGATGGGAGACATCCTCGTCAATCTCACTATTCCCCTGAATTATGGACCCCAGATACTTGAAACTATCCCTCTTATAGACCGTTTGGGAATCCAACCTTACTACCACCTCGTCTTCCTGCCTCACGTCATTATTCTTGCCAAACACTTTCAAAAATAAAAAAATGCTTAAAAGCCAAAAGCACTCAAAAATAAGTCAATCCAAACACCCTCTTAATGTATTGTGGATGCATTTACCGTACTCAATAAAGCAACTGTACATTTGTGTTGCAGATCCACTAACTCATGATCTGGAGAAAACAAATGCCAAACTGAAGGTTGAAAAGATCCAAGAAAGGATTGTCATCTAAAAGAAACTGCACTGAGTAAACCTCAAATTTCATATACTTTTAGATCGACACTAGCATCTAGCAAGCTACTGGATTTAGCCGTGAGCTACTTTTATTCTTCTATCAGATTAGCTTTTAAATATAGAGTGTATGTCAGATGTATTAACCAGGACGTGAGATATATATATACCAAAGGGGAAAAATCACTCTGGTAATACGCATGCATTCACAGCTTAACAATGCATAGTAATATTCTGGTTTATCATCTTTCCAATAATTTTGGCCAATGTCATGGCAAAAGAAGCTGGACAAAACCAGATGTTCTTTCATGTAAGGAGGAGTAATCTAGCTTAAGCATAGCCTTGTGAATAATTAGAAACACCAATACGAATGTGATGTTTAGATTATAAAAATCTCAGACTATAGAATCAGATTTTGCTGTAGAAATGCTTATGGAAATTTCCACAGGATTATTACAAACATTGTCATGATATCCATATTAATTGATGTATAATCTTGATAGACTTGAAAAATGATTTGAAATGAATAATTAATGTTGAAGGTAAAATTAGAAAAAGAAATTGTTTCTCTGATGACATCCACTTAATGTTTAACGAAATAACATATTTGTGACAAGGAGGAGTAATCTTGAAGGTTTAATCACGTACAACAATCTGTTGAAAGGAAATTCCCAAAAGTTTTAAAGAGGAACTTCAAACAAGAAAATGATAAAAGGGCAAAAACACCAGCAATCTGTTCTTAACTTTGCCAAAAGAGGTGTTGGAGTCCCACATCGGTGGGTTTAAAGGGTCCTTGGTCTCCTTATATGGTCTTGGGCAATCCTCCCCTCAT
>NW_025890008.1:0-4861 GCF_002878395.1 Capsicum annuum | reverse complement strand
GGTGGGGGTTGGGGTAGTGCGATGGTGTAAGAAAAAAAAATTCTTAAAAATATAAATTAAAAAAATAATCTTTTTGGGGAAGGAGGGGGGCTGGGGTTGGTCGGGCTAAGGGGTGGGGAAAAACTGATTTTTTTTTAAAAATAATTTTTTTTTAGAAAATATTTAATTTTTTTATGGGGTAGGGGTCGGGGATGGTGTAAGAAAAAAATCGTTTTTCTTCATTAGAAAACTGATTTATTACTATCATTATTTCAAGACGAAAAAAGAATACAATTAAAGTAACTAAAAATATTAAAAGTAAAATTATAAATACTAGGATTAAACATCTTTATGGGTCAAAGTTGGGCATCATTATGAGCCCATTTGAATTGATGATTTGTGATGGGTTCACTTGGACTAGCCCAAATCAGTCCATCTTTAAAATCACTCTAGCCCAACCCATTAAAATATGGGCAGGTTAGACGGACTAAATGACTTTGCGCTAATGTTGTCACCCCTACGAAAGATGATAGCTAAAGAGCTGATTTTCAAAATACGTATTTATGAATATGAAATTAAAAATGGAGACAATTAATTTAGATTAAATAATTAAGTCACAAAGCTTAAAAAACTTCTTTAGGTATTCTACCATTAGTTTTAAAGAGGAGATGTTATTTAATTCCATTCAAAACAAAAATCCAAAGTTTGATTAGTTTTGGTTTGGTTTTAAATTTTAAAAACTAACAAAATTTAGTTTATTTTTCATTTGCATGTATCAAAATTTTATTTTTTTTCTCTATGTAATAGCATTCTTGGTTCTGAATCAAAGGGTTTGTTTGGTCATGCGATATTAAATCATTTGAGGTGAAAATAAAGTTTTGTTTGGACATGTAATATGGATTTATTAAGTTATAATATTTTTTCTCAGAAACATAAAAAAACTTCATAAACTGTGATAACTATCAAAATTTTCCTCCACTCTTATATAATCTTACCAAATAAATAAAAGTTCACAAATAAATTAGCAAATATGATTAATAGATATAAATATATTTACCAACTTATGAATCTTTTTGTATGGAATATAGATATATCTTCATATTCATTTTATAGGTAAATGCTTGCGATTACAAACTTTCAAACGTTACACGTGTGGTTAATTTTAAATATTCAAATGTTATACATGCGGTTAAAGTAGTACATACATACATACATATATATATATATAGAGAGAGAGAGAGATCAAACCCATCAGTGACCCTCTAAACTTGACACGAACTTTCACTTAAGCACCTCAAGTGGACGTTGTTCACTTTTAGCACCTCAAGTAGCCATAAAGTGTGTCACTTTGACACTTTTTGCTGATTCAGCAAAGAGAGTGTATTACACTCGTGGTTTGGCGCGTGGTAGTTGTATTTTAGCTCATTTTTTAATTTAAGTTTACCATCTTCTCCTCATTTTTTATCCAAATAATTTTTAAATTATTAATTTAAATAAAAAAAAAATCAAACACCTCCCTACCCCCAAAACCCATCTTCTCCAAACACTGCCACCCACATACCAAAATCATCTTCTTCAAATTACTGCATTTGAAAAAATGGAGTCCTATATTTTTCATTGGAAGTGTTGCTCTGTAATTAGGGTTGGATTTAGAAACACAGTCATAGGTGAATCCAAAATTAAATTTGATGTGCTTGACCAATAAAATCTGACCAGTGAACTATTAAACCTTTGAAATTATTGGTTCTCAATTTCATATTTGTTGATATTACATGTAGCCACATTGCACAAAAAATGCTTCTCCTCTATTAAACCTTTGAAATTATTGGTTCTCAATTTCATATTTGTTGATATTACATGTAGCCACATTGCACAAAAAATGCTTCTCCTCTTGAGTAACTTATGAATGACCACACAAATTTACACAAGTGTTCAACTTTCTTATTTTCTCAAGCTTTATATCCATTGTTATAGATCTAATATCTTGAAATCCTAGCATACATGAAAAATAAACTACAAGAACCAGAAGAAGAGGAAAAAAAATGCACAAGAAAATTAGATTTCAGTGCTCCTCTCTTGTCAACTAGACGTTCTAGTGAAAAATCATTAATATCTTGCTCCAATATCCCATTGATGGTGACAATTTCTATCTCCGTTGATGATGACAGTTTCAATGGTAATTACTTTGGTGATTGAGTTTAGTAATTGTGATGCTATGGTGGTAATGGAAGTTTGATAGTGGATATGAAAGAAAATGGAAGAAAAATGTATAAATAAAAAAAGGAAAAAGAAAATGTTGGCGGGGGTGGGCGTTTGTGAATTGAAGAAGACAATATGAAAGGCGTGGGTGGATGGGGGTAGGGGAGGGTAGGGTGGCGGCAAGCGATTTAGGGGGTGGGGTGGGTTGAGGAAGATGATATAACGTGGGAGGTGGGGTTATTAATATTTTTTATTGAAATTAATTATATAAAAATTATTTTTATCAAAATGATAAATGTTTTTTTATAATTGGTCCTTTCCATGTATTTTAATCTTTTTGAAAAAAGGTATCGTTTCCACCCCAAACTATAGTCGAAAAATCGAATCCACACCTAAATTACATACGTGACCTATTACGCATCTTAACTATAAAAAAGTGATACTTTTTACACCTTGTCAGACATTACACCACTCGCATGTGCGCGTGGTGTCTTACACGCTCTGCCATGTCAACACCACGTCAGCATAATCCAAAAAAATAAGAGAAAAGACATCGTTTTCATCCAAAACTATAGTCGAAAAGTCGAATCCACACCTAAACTATATAAGTGACCTTTTACACACCTTAACTATAAAAAAGTGATACTTTTTACACCCTGTCAGACATTACACCACTTTCATGTGGTGTGGTGTTTTACATGCGCTGCCACGTCGGCACCACATCAGCATTATCTGAAAAAATAATAAATTTATTATTTTCATAATTTTTTCTTTTTTTTTAATTTAATTTTTTTCCCTTCTTCTTCAATGTCTAAAACCTCCCTTGTTGTCAATGTCCAAAACCTCCATTACTTCCATTACACCATATTCACCACCATAAACTTTATCCTACCAACAAAATTACCATAACAATTAATTTCTTCTAACATTATTCTTCATCCGTAACCCATCGTCTTTTCTTAAAAATAAAAAATAAAAAAATTCTCAGCTATAATGGCCATTATTGTTTAAAAAAATGGTCACTCGACTGTTGACCTCTGTGTTTTAAAATGTAATGACCAACACATTTCCGTACTTTTTCTATTTGTTTTTTAGTTATAATTTAAAAAACAAACAAACTAATATGGTAGCGAGCTCCATTTTTGGATGGATTAATAATTAACAGACAAAGAGGAGAAAGTCGACGATGAATCCGACTTTGTCGACGAGAATTCACCGGAAAACATCCTTGCTACAAAATTTTATATTTTTTTTTATAAAATTTGGTTTTGCCTGTTTAAACATCAAATACATTTTGATTTTGTTTATTGTGCAATTGACATTGATTCGATGAAGCTGAATGATGAATTGTGTTATTTGGGAATGAGGTTGGAATTTAGAGGTAGGATGATGAAGAAACTGTGTTGGTTGGGGTGGGGGTGATGAAGAAGATGATGGTTTGGGGATGGGAGGTGATGAAGAAGATGATTGTTTGGGGGTGAGGGTGGAGAGATGGATGTTAGGGGTTGGGGGAGGAGTATTTTAATTTTTTTAATTTTTTTTGCATTAATTTTTAATTTAAATGTGTCAATTTTTATTTAAATAATTATGTATTTTCCACGACAGATTTAGGGAGTAAAAAGTATCACATTTTTTTTATAGTTAAGGTGTGTAATAGGTCACTTATATAGTTTAGGTGTGGATTCGACTTTTCGACTATAGTTTGGGGTGGAAACCATGTCTTTTTTTCTTAATGTTTTCAGCCGTTTACTTTTGTTATTTAATAGGCTGAACGCGCCTGAAATAAGTGTAATATACGCGCCTTAGAATGGGGGTCGCGGGTAGGTAATAATATCATTTTTATATAGTTAAGGTGTATAATAAGTCACTTATATTGTTTAGGTGTGACTTCGACTTTTCTTGTATAGTATGGGGTGAAAATGAAGCATTTTCCCAATCTTTTTTTCAATAATAAAAAAAAAGAATTATAGGTGTATATAGTGATGTGGCAATTTAAATGAGTTGATACAAATTAATTGACCGTTTTTTCCACGTTGGCAGCGAGTGAGATGACTCACCGATGCTGATGCCGAAATGTGTCAAAGTGACACACTTTATAGCTACTTGAGGTGCCAAAAGTGAATACGTGTGATTAATTTTAAATATTTAAATGTTATATGTGCGAGGTACATGCGATTAAACTAGTATTACATACATATATTCAAACGTTATATGTGTGTGTGAACATGGAAATTAGAGATTGTACAAGATTGATCACTTCCAATTTGTATATATAGTGCATAAAAAAGAATATTAAGAGGCATAGGAATTAATTATCAATGTAATTGTGAGACATTAATGCACATTATATTACTATATATTATTGATATTAAAGTTTTCACAAATAAAAAAGGGTCATGATCAATACTCCTTGCTTTTAATTTAAGAAAACGGGTAGCTTGAAAATTTCAAAAAATTAACATATGATGACAATTGCTATTATTATTCCGTGATTTCATTTAATACACAGTTAGCCTCATTATACTTAAAATTCTCACTCAATTCAGTTATACTATGAAGTTGTTGACATTTGTGTTGCGCTTTCGAAAAGCCCTCTCTTTCTTCTGACCGGCAAATTTGACTGTCCGGAGCATGTGGTATGTTTCTTTGCCTTTCAAAACTCTTAGTATTTTATTGTTCTCTT
>NW_025890007.1:0-6646 GCF_002878395.1 Capsicum annuum | reverse complement strand
TCACCTATGTCGTCTTAGGGGTCTATAATTTGGTTCCGTATTTGTTGGTTAGTTTAAAGTGGTCCCAAATTTTTGTACGTTTTGTTGTTTTCTTTCTTCAAAATGTTTTGATGTTACGTATTTCCTTGGTTTGTTTATTTTCGTTTTCGTAAAAAAAAAATGTGGGCGATGTTTATGCACATGTTGTCCGAACTACGCAAGATCTGATTCATGAACAACATGATACGTAGGCAACCTACTTTTGGATTCGATCTAATCATTTTGTTTTGTTGTTTTTTATTATTTTTCCTCTTTTAAAGAAAAACAAAAGTCATAAAGAATGATAAAATAAAGGTAGATAACGAGAGAAAAGAAAAGAGCAGAGATTGATACGAAAAAAAATAAGAAAAAAAAGAGAAAAGAGAGGGAAAGAAAAATAATAATAAGTGTAGATAAAAAAGGTGTAGACAAAAATTAGGATGATGTTAAAATGACCTCGCTACCCTCAAAAGCTGGTAGAAATGAATATGAAGTTAGGACAATTTTACCAATGTGATTCCCATGCTTGTTGTATGCCCTAATCCTAACGGATGTCGCCTTTGATGAGCATGTTCTTTCAGATAACAGTGGTAGGTTTGCGGCACTCTGTCTAGTCACCCATACTTCACCAGATCCAAAGCAAAGCTCGCCATGGCTAGCAGGGAAATTGAAAATTCTCTCATTGACCCGGATCAGGATCACAGGAAAGAAAGTTCTAAACACAATGATGAGGTAGTAAGGCTCAGGCAATAATTGATAGATTTGCACCGGGCATGGGCCAGCGGAATGCCTCTTCCTCCACTCCCTGAAGGTCTTGGGAATATCTCTAATTGCCCACCGCTTTCTCAAGCACAATTCTCTGCTCCTACTGAGTCACCTGAGCACGCGCCAGGATTCACTCCGCGACATTATTATCCTAGCAGTTCTGTGTGCCCTTGGCAGCTCCCCAATCAAGACCAGCTGCTCAGCCAGCACCACCGATCACACCGGTATTCGTGGCTCCGCCACCACATGAAACTCCCATATATGTTGCGCATCCCACAATGAGGCCTCCCAGGTCTGCCAGTGAGCCAGTACTGAAGGTTTCAGATAGTCAGTATTATGCCCCGGAGCCTACTTTGCAAATGAATGAACCGTATGGGTACACTCAACCGCCTGCATTTCCATTGGATACTGAGAAACCTGTCGCAACGGAGGAGCAGGATATCATAGCTCAGAAATTGAAAAGTTTAGAGCAGGCTATGAGGAATTTGCAAGGGATCGGAGATTATAGGAGTGTTTCTTATAAGGATCCTTGTATGTTCCCAGACATCAATCTTCCCCCCGATTTTAAGCTGCCCAAGTTTGAGAAGTATGCAGGACACGATGATCCCGTGGTACACTTAAGACGTTATTGCAACCAGTTAAGGGCTGTAGGAGGAAAGGAAGAATTGCTCATGGCCTTCTTTGGCGAGAGACTTTCAGATCTAGCCTCAAAATGATTTATCGATCGAGATATCGATAAATGAAACAGCTGGGATGATTTGGCTTCTGAATTTGTTCAACATTTTCAGTACAACATCGACCTGATTTCGAATGAAAAATCCTTGGTCAACATGAAGAAAAAGAGCACTGAAGTTTTTAGGAAATATGCCATAAAGTGGCGTGAATAGGCCGCCAGGGTAAAGCCTCCAATGAAAGAAAGTAAGTTGGTAGAAATTTTCATTCAGGCACAGGATGAGACCTATTTTCAGCATTTACTTCCGACAATAGGAAAGTCTTTTATGGAAGTCCTCAAAATGGGGGAGATGATAGAGGACAGAATTAAGACCGGCCGAATAGTGAGTTTTACTGTATTAAAATCCACCACGCAAGCGATTCAAGGTGGATCTGGTGCATTTGGAGGTAAAAGAAAGAAAGAGGATGTAGCGACTATCGTAGCTGGAACCCATTCCTATCCCAAAAGACCACCTCGCCCCTATCCCCAATCCCAAGCCCAAGTCTACACCCAAGCTCCATATATTCCTCCCCGCCATTACTACCCTCCACAAAACCCTTTATATTCCATTCCACTACCTCCGTACCCAGTATATAGTGCGCAACCATATGCCCAAACCCCTTCTTACTCATAATGGCACGCACAAGCTCCACAAAATTGCCCATTCGCTCCACCGAATTACCAAAACCCCTCCAGACCCAGTTTTTAGCCTAGGACCGAGTATAAGAAGGAGAAGGCGGTCAAAAATCAATTCACACCTCTTGGGGAGTCATATGCTAGCTTGTTTGATAGGTTGAGAAAGTTGAAGGTTTTAAGCCCAATTCAAGAAAGGCTTTCAAATCCACCGCCAAGGAATCTCGATTATTCTTTAAGGTGTGCGTACTATTCTGATATGCCAGGCCATGATATCGAGAAATACTGGCATTTAAAGAGAGCTGTCCAAGATTTAATTGACACAAATCATATACTGGTCCAGGCCCCGGAAGGCCCAAACATTAACCAGAATCCATTGCCAACCCATGCTGAAGCCAATATGTTAGAATTGATATATGACGGAAAAGAGTCTTTGAGGGGTTATAAGCCAATATCAAGATACAGACCATTGAAAAGAAATCAGTGAATGTAGCGGAGTCTTTGAAAGCAATGTCATTAAGCCAGAAAGGAATGAGATAAGATAAAGCCCAAGAAAGCGCAAGGAAACCCCTGATCACAGTACAGGGCGCCAAAAGGTATGTTGATTCAAGTCAGGATAAACCTAAGTTGACGGTGGTGGGAGCTTTGAGTCAGCCCATCTTGACGGTGAAAGGAGCACTGGCCGCTCCTATTGTCCTCAAACCGGTGACCCAACCTCCGATAGTTGATATAAAAAGAGTTCCTTGGAATTATGGGCGGACTGTGATGACCTATCACGGGAAAGAAATTGTGGAAGATGTAGATAAGGTAAGGGGCTTAACTAGGTCAGGAAGATGCTTCATGCCTGAAAGCTTAAGAAAGTCCCAGCTAACGGTGAGTGGACCGTCATCTATCAAAAAGCCTATCACCGAAGAAGAAGCCGAAGAATTTTTGAAAAAGATGAAATTTCCAGAGTATTCAATATTAGACCAGTTAAAGAAAACCCCTGCTCAAATTTCCCTTTTATCTTTGTTGTTGCACTCCAAGGAGCATCGTAATGTTTTACTAAAGGTATTAAACGAAGCATATGTTCCAAGGGAGATTACAATCAACCAACTTGAGAATATGGTTGTAAAAATCTTTGAGGTCAATCGGATCAGCTTTTCTGACAATGAATTGCCCGTTGAAGGTACAGGGCATAATCGGGGCCTTTACATTACAGTGAAGTGTAAAGATTTCTGGGTCACTCATGTTATGATTGATGCAGGTTCAGGTATAAATATTTGTCCTATTTCTACTTTGCAAAAGTTGAATATTAGTGTTGACAGGATCAGGCCCAACAATGTATGTGTTAGGGCTTTCGATGGTGCAAAATCAAATTCCATTGGCGAAATAGAACTAATGTTGACCATAGGGCCTGTTGAGTTCGTCATAGAGCTTCAAGTATTGAATGTAGAATCCTCTTACAATCTATTGTTGGGAAGGCTGTGGATCCACAAGGCCAAGGTGGTTGCATCTACACTACACCAAATGATTAAGTTTGAGCATGACAGGCAAGAAGTAGTTATTCATGGTGAAGAAGATTTGTCAGCCTACGAAGATTCTCCCTTGTCTCTTATTGAAGCAAATAACGTAGAGGAGACATTCATCTATCAAATTTTTGATATAGTGCCAGTGAATCGTATCCTTGAATGGCAGGCTATACCGGGACCGCAATTGTCCTCTACTTCTATCAGGATGGTGAGTAAACTTTGGAAATATGGATTCAAGCCAGGAAAGGGTTTGAGAGCATCTCTGCATGGTATAGTTCATCCCATATGTCCGAGTGAGAACATGGGCACGTTTGGTCTGGGATTTGAGCCTACACTTGAAGATCTGAAGAAAGCCAAGGGAAGGAAAAAGCGAATATAGTCACTCCCTCGCCTAATGCCACTACTCAGTGAATCATTTGTTAAGAGCGGTGTCACGAAGCACGTGGAATTTGAAGTTAGATTGTTTGATGACTTCTAGAATCTTTTCATTGATGTTGATATGGTCGAAGTAGGGGAAGGTACCAGTATGGCCGACGTGCAATTCATAGGTCCAGCTGTCTAGCTCAATAATTGGGAAGTCACTCCTTTCCCTGTCAGGAGGGAGTTTTGGTAGTTTATTTTGTTTTTCTTTCTGTTTATTCGAGTTATTTCAGGGTTGTAATTCAGATTTTAGGTTGTTTATGTTATGTTGGCATCTGTGTTTAAACCCTTCTATCTTTTTATTTAATGAAATGCAATATCCCTTTTGTTTTGTGTCTAATCTATTTTGTTTTTCTTCTCTTACACAGTTCTCTTTATGCTGATTCTAATGACATGACAAGCATGTGAAATTTTCAGCCTGATCTTAAAATCCAAACTAATCAAGATGTAATGAAGAAGAACAGGGAATATGATAAAGAAGAAGCACTAGAAGAAATAAGCAAAGAGTTGGAACAGTTTGAAGACAAACTGAATCCAAATTTAAATGAGACTGAGCCAATAAATCTAGGGGATCAAGAAGATGTTAGGGAAACTAAAATTAGTGTACATATTTTGCCACAGCTAAAATATGAAATGATTCAAGCATTAATGGATTATAAGGATGTTTTTGCATGGTCTTATGATGATATGTCTGGTTTAAGCACTGAATTAGTGGCTCACAAATTGCCGACTGATCCCGCGTTCCCTCCTGTCAAACAGAAGTTGAGGAAGTTTAAAACGGATGTAAGTATTAAAATTAAAGAAGAAATCATGAAACAACTTAAAGCCAAAGTAATTCGAGTGGCTCGCTATCCCATGTGGTTATCCAATGTTGTTCTCGTACCAAAGAAAGATGGCAAAATTCGGGTGTGTGTTGATTACCGTGATTTAAACAGAGCAAGTCCGAAAGATGATTTTACACTACCCAACATCCACATTTTACTAGACAACTGTTCTAAACACGAGGTTGCCTCTTTTGTGGATTGCTATGTCGGATATCACCAGATCATTATGGATGATGAAGACGCGAAGAAGACATCTTTTATCATACCATGGGGAACTTATTGTTATCGAGTGATGCCGTTCGGTTTGCAGAATACTGGAGCAACATACATGAGAGCCATGACCACTATATTTCATGATATGATGCATAAGGAGATTGAGGTCTATATGGATGATGTGATTATTAAGTAAAAATGTCAGGTCAACTATGTTAAATATTTAAGAAAGTTCTTTGAAAGACTTTGCAGGTATAATCTCAAACTCAACCCGGCAAAATATGTATTTGGAGTTCCATCTGGAAAACTGTTGAGGTTTGTGGTCAGTCGTCGGGGAATTGAATTGGATCCCTCAAAAATCAAAGTTATTCAGGATTTGCCCCTGCCCAAGAATAGAACGGAGGTGATGAGTTTTCTTGGTAGACTGAACTACATTAGCAGGTTTATTGCTCAACTCACAACCACTTGTGAGCCCATATTCAAGTTTCTGAAAAAGAGTGTTGCGGTAAAATGGAATGAAGAGTGTCAGGAAGCGTTCGATCGAATCAAAGGATATTTGTCAAATCCGCCTGTGCTGGTACCCTCGGAGCCTGGTAGGCCTTTGATCTTATACTTATCAGTCATGGACAATTCTTTCGGTTGTGTCCTAGGTCAACATGATGTCATAGGCAAAAAGGAGCAGGCTATTTATTATCTTAGCAAGAAGTTCACTGTATATGAGGCTAGGTATACTCTTCTTAAAAGATGTGTTGTGCCCTAACTTGGGTGGCACAGAAGTTCAAGCATTATCACTCATCATATACTACTTATCTCATCTCCTACATGGATCCTTTGAAGTATATCTTTCAGAAGCCTATGCCGATGGGTCGATTGGCAAAGTGGCAACTATTGCTTACCAAGTTCGACATTGTATATGTGACTCGAACCACCATGAAATCCCAAGCCTTGGCAGATCATCTCCCTGAGAATCCCATCGATGAAGAGTACGAGCCATTAAAGACATATTTTCCTGACGAAGAAGTGTCATGTGTCGATGAAGTCGTTATAGATGCTGATCTAGGTTGGAGGTTATTTTTTGATGGAGCTGTCAATATGAAAGGAGTCCAAATAGGTACAGTTCTTATCTCTGAATTGGGACAATATTTCCCGATAACAGCACAACTTCAATTCTACTGTACTAACAATATGGCAGAGAATAAAGCCTGTATTCTTGGTTTAAGGTTAGCTGTTGATATGGGAGTCCAAGAATTATTGGTGTTGGGAGATTTGGATTTGGTCGTCCATTAAATTCAAGTCAATTGGGAGACGCGAGATATGAAGTTCATCCCGTATCGACAATGCTTGCAGGAGCTATGTCAACGGTTTGTGTTAGTAAAATTTAGGCATATTCCAAGGATTCATAATGAAATTGCTGATGCTTTAGCCACTCTGTCTTCAATGCTCCAACATCCTAACAAAGCCTACATCGATCCAGTGCATATACAGAGTCGTGATCAGCATGCTTACTGTAATGCGATTGAAGAAGAGCTCGATGGAGAACCCTGGTTCTT
>NW_025890006.1:0-3348 GCF_002878395.1 Capsicum annuum | reverse complement strand
ATCCCAATTATTGTAATACTATTCCCTGAGTATCCCTTTACTCCCCCCAAATAGAAACTACTTTTTCTTTGAGAATCTGAAAAGCTTTCCTGAAGTAGTTTAACAGAATTCAAATCACCTCTGGTAAATAGTAGTAAATCATCTGTAAAACTAAGATGTGTGATTCTACATTTGGAACACTCATGTCAGTTCATTGAGACTTCTACTAAGATATTCCATTGCAATGGCAAACACGAAAGAAGATATTGGGTCCTCATGTCTCAACCTTTTAGCTGCATAAAGTGAGGTTAGTGATCTATTGATTCTGTTATCTAAAATCTATATTCGAAAACCAACCATGAACAGTAAATACTATTCAAACTATTTCAGGAAAAAATAGTAAAAAAACAAAGATAAGATGAAGAAAGCAAAATCAAGCCCACTGAATTCACAATATATTTTAAAGAAAATTATTCCCCTCAAGTAGCCAAGGATTGTGTGTGTTTCTACTTATAAACACTAGAAAGTTTTCTTCTCCCACCAATGTGGGAGAATTGTTTCTTCCTTAGAAAAAGAACATTTCACATTTCTCTTCAATTTTTCTTTCATCCATGTTCTATTATGAGCCTAACAGATTTCTTATAAGTATGGAGTAATATAGCTCATTTGTCTTGGTTTTCAAAATTCTTTAATCTTTCTAAGTCTTCTCTTGCACCACAACCAGCACGTTTTATTTACTAGTTTTGGGGGTTTTACGAGTAGCACTTTTCATACGAAGAAGACGACTATAATGAAAGACGAAAGCGATGTAGGCTTCCCATATAGATATTTAGCTTGCAAAACAATTCAGACAAGTAGCAAGAGTAATATTTGGAGAAAAGATATCATTTATGGAGATTTCAATAAAGATATTTGAAATGTAATAAAGGGGTTTACAAATAGAATTAGTGGGGTTCATTGATATATGTGATTTAACTGATACTCCCTCAGTCCCAAATTACCCGTTTCAAATTTCCTAATTTGATTTTTCATTTTACTTGTCTTTTTTAATTAATCAAGAAGAGACAAAAAGAATTTCCATGTTTTACCCTTTGCATTAATTACTATTTTTTCAAATTAAAATGTAAACATTATTTAATAGGGGTACTATGATAAAGTAGTCATGTTATTAATTATTTTTCTAAATCAATGTGTCATCTCAATTTAGGAAGGATAATTTGGGACGAAGGGAGTAATAGTTTGCTCAAATATCACCTTTTACACCTGTTGTCTCTTCTACAGGTAAGCTAGTTACATGTTATGTGAAGCTTTTTTAATTTTCTATTCGAAAATTTTCACTTTATGTTTGCCTAACTCATGCGAGTGGGTTCTCTTGGTGTACATGATCTTGGGAATATTTATATGCTCAAAGCACCAATATGCACCCAGATTTAGACTTAATTCGAGAACTTTTGTATGAATTCTTAAGTATAATTCAACTTTATTGGATATGATTAGTACTTTCATGCTAAAAATCATGAAGAATTGTACGCATTTGAATACAACGATGATATGGAAGGATTGAAGGAATACAAGGGAGTGAAATAAAGCTCAAAAAGGGAAGTTGAAAAGTAGGAATCCTCATTTGAACAGACTCCACGTCACGCTGACTAACAAAATAACAATGGTCAAATTCCAGTGAAGGTTCGCGAAATCAACGCGTCGTAGAGAGGCGTAAATTCTCACTTGGCACTTTCCAGTACAGGTTCGTGAAACCACTGCGTCGCAGAGCAGTTCCACTTATCAAATTTTGTGACCTGGAAGTTTAGAGCATCGCGAAGGATAGATATTTCACAATTGACCAAATTCAGTGGCTCACCGCGATAGTGATGCATCGTGGTGAGGGTGCAATTTACAAATTTCAAGGAATACTTGAGCTCCACAATTGCCCAGATTTTAATGGGAAATAGCAATAGAAGGCATGGCGTGATGCACCGTGTGGCAAAATCGGGAAGATTTTAAGTGTTTTGTCCTAACTATAAAAGGAAAAATCCAAGATAATTTTGGGGACTTTTGGCAAGCATAGCAGCGACGAAAAAATAGAGATTTCTCTCTTTTAGGGTTTTAAATATTTCTTTTCTACTTCTTTACTTCAAGACTTATTTTGGGTATGATTAATTACTTATTTTGGATGATGAATTCAAACATGAGTAGCTAAACACCCTATTTCTGGGGTTGAGTCTAAGAACATGATTACTCTTTTATATTCTTATTCATAGTTTCTTTTTGGATTATCATCTGGGTTGTTCTTAATTTCTTGAGCTTACTATGTCAATAATTGGCCACCATTAGAATAAATCTATATTTCTATGTGCATCCGTGAGGAGAATCATAGGACAGAATGAAGAAATTAGCGAGCAAGGGTCTTATTCTTTTATGAAATAAAGGGTTTGAATTAGCATCTAGGATAGGGATATACCTAGAAGCCTTGCTTAGTTCATTTACAAGAAGAAAACTTTATGAATCTAGAAGAATTGTTGTATCTCTGCGGGAGTTATAGCTACAACATTCAATAGATAAAAGATTTGAGGTGTGGAGACCAAGATCATTGCATAAACCTTACGAATCATCAACCCAATAACCAATTAGACTGTGATAAGAGTATAGAATTGTATGATTGTTCGAAATACCTCAACCCTGGAATCATCCTCATTATTGATTACAACCATTACTTGTTTTTCTCTAATCGTCACTAATTATTTCTTGTTTAATAATTTATATTTTTTATTTATAAAATCAAAATCATCTTGATACTTTAAGGAACTTAAAACAGAATTGTCTTAACTAAAGATTGAATAAATTTCTAGTTTATTGTTCCTAGTGGGAACGATATATGACTGTTTAAGTCTTTCTACTACTTGTAAGACCATGTACACTTGCGTGTGCATAGACCCCCACACTTAAAACCTTGTTCTTCCTCGAACACTTTAATTCAAAAGCACAATCACTTCCTTTTTACATCACAATCTCAAAGTTATGTTGCAATGGGCACTTACACTTTGTAATAGTGTATTCTTACATCAGCATATCAGAATAATTTTAGCATATGAGGAAATTTAGTACAAGTTTTTCTATCTCAATAATGCATTTCTAACATGTTGGCAAACTTAATCAAAGAAACACAATAAGTAATCGGAATTTCATCCGCCTGCATCCTCACTCAAGAAAATTTCTCCATATTAACTCATACTGATATGTATGCAAACATAGGGGAGTATCCACATCAAATCACTTGCTCTCAACAAAGAATTCATACATGTTAGTGAACGAATCATAAGCTTGCCCTTAGTGTATTATTCCACTAATAGTTGGATGTTTAGGTGTATGTAA
>NW_025890005.1:0-3373 GCF_002878395.1 Capsicum annuum | reverse complement strand
TCTTCAAAACTAGGAAGAAGATGAGAAGTAAGAGATGACTCAACATGAGTAGGAAAAAATTACTGATTCTAATAGAAAACACCATTTATAGAAACATGAAATTTATTAGAACATGGATCATAACAGAGAAAACCTTTCTGTGAAGTACTATAACCCATAAAAGCACATTTATTAGATTGAACAAAAAGTTTATTACGCTGACAAGGAGGAAGATGCACAAAACAAATACAACCAAATGTATGAAAATTATCATAGCTTGGATTTTTGGGATAAAGACGAAAATATGGAGACTCAAGATTTAACACTTTAGATAGCAGCCTGTTAATTAAATAGACAGTAGTAGATAAAGCTTCAACCCAATATTTAGATAGGACAGAGGACTCAATTAATAAAGTACAAGTGACATCTAAAAGATGATGATTTTTACGCTTAGCGACCCCATTTTGTTGTGGTGTATATGGACAAGAGCGTTGTGAGACAATTCCTTTGTCAAGCAAAAAATTTTTGAATTCATTTGACATATATTTTCCACCAGAATCAGATCTTAATAGTTTGATACAAGTAGAAAATTGAGTCTCAATGTAACCCAAAAATATCTTGAACATGGAAAATACTTCAGATTTGGTACGAATAAAATACATCCACGTAAATTGACTATAATCATCTATGAATGTCATAAAGTACTTGAAATGAGCATGAGAAACAATTGGTGAAATACCCCAAACATCACTATGAACAACATCAAAATACTTTGTAGCACGACTACCCAAATTAAGAAAAAGAAGAATTTACTTTTGCCTAATTTACAAGTAGAATAATCAAATGAAGCAGGGAAATATTGATTTTTACTTCCTAATAAACCAGAATTTGATAAATGAGACAATACAATAGAATTTGGATGTCCTAGACGCTTATGCCAAATCTCAGTCTTATTAGTCGTAGAAGTACAAGAAAAAGATATAACAGGAGGAGTGAAAATTTTTATAGGAAACAATCTTCCAACTTTAGGCCCCTTCGCAATTATCATGCCCGACACCTGATCCTGCACAAGACAACCATTACGAGAAAAATTTACATCACAATTGTCATCAACCAATTGTTCAACTAAAATAAAACTAGTTGAGAGCTTCGGTGAAACAAAAACATTCTTGAAAGTTAGAGCAATATCCCCAACCTTGGTAATGGGTAAATTACTACCATTAGTAACCTATATTTGTGATGAACCTTGATACTTTAGAATATTTTTTAGCATGCTTGTTGAGTTGGTCATATGATTGGAAGCACCAGAATTAACAATCCAAAAATTAGATTTAACATCCATACCTTGTAATCCCAATGCTGAAAAGGTTTATACGATCATTTGTTGTACTATTTCAAAAGTAATAACTTGTCTTGAAGGTCCTGAATATGAGTTCTCAAGAGTGGAACCATTTATTGTTGCATGAAAATTATTTACCTTACGATTCTGAGGGCGTTTGGGACACTCTTTGATAATGTGTCCTTGTTGTTTACAATAATTACAGAACTTCTTGCCATAATTTCTAGAAATATGGACATATTCTTTACAATTGTAGCATTTAGTTCTATTCATATCCCTACTCATACCTTTACCTTGAGCAGGAAATGCAACAGCGACATCATTTCCTATTCTGAAAGCATTTTGTGTGACATAACGCTACTCTTCACGAAGCAATTCCCTAAATCAAACATCCAGGGAGGGAGACAGGTCACGATTCATCAAGTTAAAGTGAACACTCTCAAACTCAGAGCGTAACTTCGTCAACTATTGATCTCTCTTGATTTGCTCATGAACTTGCTGAATTATAGAGAGATTCGAAAGGTATTTTGGCATAAACAATATCTGTAAATTCAGCCCATAAGTTCTAAAATCCAGAATAATAATCCTAAATAGAAAGACCTCCTTGAGAGTAATTAGCAATTTCATACTCTAAGTGAAAGCGCCGGGCACTATTATCTTAGTTGTAAACCTTTTGTAAATAATCCCTCATGGCCTTAGCTGTCTTGTTAGGCCTGAGATTAGAAACAATAAGAGGGTCAGTTGTCCCTAAAAGCCATGTCATCATCCAAGCATTTTTAATCTTCCATTCACCTAACTTTGTAGGATCGGTAGGAGCAGGATCGGCTCAATCTATATGGCCCTATAGTTCTTTTCTAGTGACAAATAACTAAAACTGAAACTCCCATGATGAAAAATTCTTTCCAGTGAAATGAACACTGAATGATTCAAACTAATATGAACTCATAATTATGAAAACTAGCAATTCACACTCAAAAAGAACAACCAAAATAACCAAGATCAAAGTCCTAGGTGATAATTGTCGAGGAACAATCAACAAAAACAAAAATTTTCAAAATAAATTTTGAAAGAAACCACAAATGAACTCTATGAAACAAGAAAGCCAAGAGAAAACTCTGATACTATGTCAATTTTCTATTGAATGCCTCTCAATATTGAGAGTCTTGTCATTAAATATAAAATATTCAATGATTACATCTCTAAAGATCCGTCTTCCTATCCCTAAAGATTAGCTTTTCTATCACTCTAAATTCTCTATTCTATCCCACCAAATCTTCTCTTACTAAAGTGGCTATTATTCTCTTTAACTACTAAATCAAATCTATGTAATTACACTAATATACAATAATATATGATTACATTAATATAAAATATTTACATCATGCTAACAGTAACACCTCTCTCCCTTCTCTCAAACTCAAGCTTAAGAAATCTAAGAGTATTGGCTCAAGAATCAAGCTTAGTTTCCTCCGACGATTTTCGGTATGTATGACTACTCCTTTCATCTTTGTATTTGTTCTCCTTTATTTCCAATTACTCTCATTTTAATTAGGTTTTAGAAATTTCCATGCCCTTGTCAAAGAATAGAATTCTTTTAGCAAGTTGTTTGAAAATTCTTGGACAAACTCTCAACTTCATGAATATTTCAAAAAATTTAATGAATTTCACTATATAACCCTTATATATTGATGAAAGTCTCTTGAATCCAAAAAATTATGAAACTCATTATATTTGTGAAAATTACGAACCTTGTGGTTATTCTGTATAATGATTTGAATTATAGCATGAACGATATTAAACTATATTGAATTCCTAATGTATGAACTTGATAAATAATGAATATTGTGATGATTCTTAAGATCTTAACCATGAAATGCTCTTGTTATTTTCTTGCAACAAAAGTTATTGTACAATGATAACTTGAAACCTCCAATATTTTGATATGACCCATGAATCCTATAATATTTTCTTGAAGTAACCCCAATTTGAACATTTGATAAATGATGGACTTTTCGTAATCCCTAATAAGCTCTTTCATTTTCCCACAATCAAAAG
>NW_025890004.1:0-1927 GCF_002878395.1 Capsicum annuum | reverse complement strand
TGGTATCATTTTCATAATTGTATCATTCAACTCCTGCACCATTTCATTTTTAGGCGTTAGTATTGCTCTTTCTTTCAAATATGCTGGGTCATTGTAATTCTGCAAGAGAGATGGGTAAACTGCCTCAACGATTGAGTCGATTGGATCATTGGACGATGTGATGCATATATCAGGAGGCAATTTAATGAGCTCATTGTTCACATCGTCATAAAAAGATCCATCTCCAATTTGTAACAACCATTTGTCGAAAGTGGTAACTTCAGCAGCCTCACGGTCAGTTACTTTTCCACTACAAAGTCGCATATTTTGCTTCAACTGATACACGGTTAAAAATGGCCACAAGTATGAGGAGTTTAGTGAAGCATCTATAATATCAGCGCGTGTTCCCTTTGGAATTACTGGTAGTATTTGACGGAAATTCCCACCAAATACGACTGTAAGACCTCCAAATGGTTTGTCAGAATTGTTTTCATATTTCACTCGAAGGATATCTCTCAGCGTCCCGTCTAAGGCTTCAAAACAGAATTTATTTGCCATTGATGCTTCATCCCAAATGATCAAAGAAGTTTTTGGCAGTAGTTCAGCTAACTGACTTCCTTGTTTTATTTCACAAGTTGATTCCACACTTATGTCCAAAGGAATATGAAATCGTGAATGAGCTGTCCTACCATTTGGTAACAACAAAGCTGCTATTCTGGAAGTAGCAACTGGGAGAACTATTTTTGATTGTGATCTCAGCTTCGAAATTATTGTATTCCATTGAAATGTCTTTCCAGTACCACCATGTCCCATTATTAAAAATAAACGGCCTTCTTCATTGGAAATTGATGCCACTATTGCTTCATATGCTGACTTTTGACAATCATTTAATAGTGCAAACGATTTTTAATGCACTTCCTTTAAATGTTCTTTGTCATAGTCTAGTTCCTCGTTAATTAGACGATTTCTCCTGTCACTCAGCAAAGCAGAATCTGGAAGTGGCATTCCATCTATATCTTTCAAACTTTTTCCCATCTTTACAAATATGGTCTCAAGCTCAAATAATGTATATGCTTCGAGTTGATTTTGAGTTAGCTGTAAATCTTTCAGTTGAAATCTCTTTCGCTGCAATGACGTTATATCTTCTGATAAAATTTCATAGTTGGTCCTCCATAATTTGGCTGAATCAGACACTTGACAGTGAATTAGTATCGCCACAAAGAGATTTCTAAGTTCATTTCTTGATGCCCAACATGCAGCTTCAGCCAAGCAGTCATTCCACTCTTTGTCATCCTCCAATAACCCTAATGAGTAGCATGCCTCCTTATAAGTTTTGTACGATACTCCGTTTATTGTTCTTATGCTTTCAAAGGAAGTGCTTCCTTTGACGAAATTTTGTAGCATTCTCATGTAAAACCGTTCTCCACTTGTAGGATGTGCAAAGTAAATTCTACCAACTGCCTTGCCCATTTTTCTTCTATTCCATTTTTTCCCATTTGCATCCCAAACCCAATGCATAGGAAATTCTAAATACGTCAGTTCTCGTACATCGTCATTTTTTTGGTTCGTGAACCATTCTGTGAATTTTGTTTTTACTGCATTAGGTCTTCTTATTATGTTTTCAGGCCGTTCTTCCTCTTCAAATACTATGGTGTTTTCTCCTTCTAAATGGAATGGAAAACGCTCAACTGCTGGCTCTCTATGATGTATGTCAAATTTGAATATCCTCCAGTAAGCTTCTGTAGCTGATATGTATCTGCAGTCTAAATATCTTTTTATCTCATCATGTAGTTCAGCAGTATCAGTACATTCTATTGTGGCAGTTGCTCTATCAGATCCCTTATTGATATATTTAAATAGATACTTCACTGATCTTAAGTAATTGCATAGCTCTATATTTTTGTGTGCATCAAATTTGACAATCAAATTCCTGTTGTAAGGGACGACA